>NW_007065586.1:115496-191973 GCF_000164805.1 Carlito syrichta
GGGGGGGGGGGGGGGGAGACTGGGGGATGGGAGTGTAGGAGAAAAAAAAACGGGGGATGGAGAGGGTAGGGAAGAGAAAAACCTCTTTGGCTGCAACCCCAGATATACTGATATGTTCATTTAATTCTGCTTCAGACTCTTAGAAGCTCAAGGAGTTAAAACCTGTGCACAGAAGGGGGGGGTGGGAAAAAATGAGGAGGAGAGGGTTTCAGCGCAGTATGTAAAAATCCTTTAGGCTCAAACGATTCATGTGCTTCTGTGAGTGTGTGTATTCTCATATGAAACAAATACATATGTAGACAGAGCTGAAATCCCTAGTCCATCAGCACACGTGTGTGCATTTCAGTATGGCATTTCTTAGAGAAGTGAGTGCCTGTTACCTTTTAAACCAAAGATCAGGGAATTGAAGAGTTTGAGGGTGAGCAGTGCAGAGGGGTTTTGGGCAGAGTGGTCCATGCCCAGGGACAACTCTTGGTGAGAATGAATGAAGTTCTGAGAAATCACATGACTGGCCATCTTGGTTTGCAGGTCCCCCCGTGGCCGTGGGAATGAACATTGACATCGCCAGCATCGATATGGTTTCTGAAGTCAATATGGTGAGTATTGAGGCTTATGGCTTTGTCTTTGTAGAACTTCCTGTGGGGACAGGGAGGAGGAGGAGCCAGCTGCTGGGGGAAGGGGGAGCCGGGAGTATGTGTGTGAGGTGGGGGCAAGGGCAGGGAATTTTGCCTTGGAATCCACTGTGTTCGAGGTTACAGAGCCTGCTCTTTCTGATTTTTTCCAACTTGGTTTGGATCCTTGAGATTGAGGGAAAGCCACTGAAATGCATCACACATTCAAGTGTAAAATGCAGCCACGTGCAGGAGACCCCCTGCAGAAACCACATTTCCTAAGACTCAGTGAGAAACCCAGTTCATCGATTGATTTTCTGGCTTGGGGGTGGGGCCAGGGGAAGAGGGAAGGATTTTGACTTGATATTTAACGGCGACTGTAACCTACAAACTAATGGTAACAAAGACCCGGGAATACTGATGCCCACTTGTTGATTTCAGAGATCACTTCTTTACAGATAATGACAAGCCTCCCCCACCACCTCCCGCCTCAATCCCGTTGTTTGCTGCTTCCTTTAATCCCTTCTGCCCACCAGAATAAAATAAAAATTGGCTACCCTGTTTCTATAAGGTAGGCTCAGACCTGTACGTCATCTCCAATTTCTTCAGTAATATTATTCACTACGTGTCCTAAGCTTGTAGAGTTTATTGACTGCAGTACTACTTAGTGGCTACCTCCCTGGACTTGGGGCAAGTGCAAAGGGAAGAAAGCCTGTGTGTTCCCAACCTGGAAACACGTGCGGGGGGGTTTGCTTCATGCAGGAGCGCCCCCTGCTGCCAATATT
The DNA here is from genome assembly GCF_000164805.1 of Carlito syrichta. NCBI lineage: Eukaryota > Metazoa > Chordata > Mammalia > Primates > Tarsiidae > Carlito > Carlito syrichta. Next base: position 116,893 of record NW_007065586.1, read on the forward strand.
TGAGCACTGCAGACATACAAAGCCGTACAAGTGTCCCAGATACCCCCACTGACTTGGGGCATATTTCCAGTGTCTTTTCTACTCTGCACTTCTAAAGTTTCCCCCTTTGGAAAAGTTCCCCCAGATAGACCACATTCCAGTGTTGCTTTCATTCTTGATAGCACACAGCACATTTCAGAAAGTTGTGTTACGGCATAGTTCTGTCTATAGATTGGATGAATTATTAAAGAAAGGGGTATAGTGTGTAAGCTTTTATGCAAAACATTTTTAAGTCAGCCATCAGGACTTGAAAGTCAGCTCTCGACATTGCAGAGATTAGCATATTCCCAGAATTTAAACAAAGAGAAGGGTCAATTGCCAGTATAGTCCTTATACACTGTCCAAAGATAAGAGATAATCCTGAGGTTTCACAAGGTTCTGAAGCATATGAATATTATGTTATGTGATATGAATACTTAAGGGAGTGCTCAACTATTTCAGTGATGTTGAATGATGTAAATCTTCTTGTATTTTAATTTGGGGAAAGTTTTTATCATACAGAATATAAACACAGATGAATGACAGTATTTGATGTTTCAGAAACATAGATTTCTCTCACATTAGGAAAATCCCCTGTGTGGATAAAGAACATTTCTTGGGAAAACTATTTAATTTCTCAGATACACAAATGTTCCCTTTTGTGGAATTTGAGAGGTTTTTCTTAAGTTTATATTTTGAGTTCAGGCATAAAATTTAAATGTCCTGCCGTGGATATTCCCTAAGTCTCAATAACTTGAATCTAAACTATGTTGTTAAAAAGAAAATAATGTAGAAATCAGGTGTAGTTCTGTATGTCCTACATGTGATTGATTCAGACTCCTTTGCATTTGACTTTTTTTATGCTTGTGTCCCAGTCCTACACTTTATTTTACCTCCACATCCCTCTTTAGAGCATCACAAAATGGGATTTTGTGGGAAAAAAATCAGGAAAAATTTAGAATCCAAAGAGACAAATCATGAGACGACTAGAGATTGCTGCAATAGGCTAGCTAAGAACTTAGACGCATAACATTGTTGAGAGTGGTAGTTTTTGTTTGTCTTTTTCCTTTAAGCTCTGTTCGCTTTTTTGCCTGCATGCAACATTTTGGAGAGATATCTGAAACGGACACAATGCCAAGACCTGCTAGTCAAAATATAGATACAGCTAAGGAAAGGTGTCATCACTTAAAGCTATTTACCGTTGCTAAAAAATCATGGGATGTTGAAAGTGCAAAAATAAATGTCAGTTTGTAAATGGGACAACACTGCAGCACTAATGATTAGAACCAAGTGTTGAAAATCACAAGCCACATCCCTTTCTTACCCTAATGTAATGCCCATGGATTTGTCCAACTACAGTTTGACTTGTTGAAAAATTAACATGTATTTCAGTTAGCAATCTTAATGACCTAAAATTAATCTTTCAAGAAAAATTGGTTGGGATGTATGTTATTATTAGTTTTTAAATGACGGTTATTTGTTTGGAAGCAACAGATGGGAAAATTCATCACTGGTGTACAAATAACAAAAGATGCTTATGGCATGTTGTCCTCAGTATATAGGCCTAGAAGTGCTTAGATCTTTTGATTAGACTCAGTTCTGAAGAATGGTTGATTGATTATTTAAATGAAAACTCAAGATTGATTATTAGACACATTTCTGCCTCATTATCCTTTGTGGCCTGCAACCTTTGGTAATTGGTAACTTTCTCTTATTACAGTGCATCTTCCTTTGAAGAGTGGTAGGCACCAGGCTGTTTAAATTGTCATTGACTCTTATACTGGACAAATAAATGTCCATGTCAGTGTGATGCTCCTTGTAAGTGACAATGACAGAAAGACCCTGAACTAAATTAAGAGTCTTAGATGCAGTTCTCCTGCTAATGCTGTGTCATTCTGTGGATATTCACAGTCAGACTGGACTCACTTTCTTCATGAGTTGAAGGACAGTAGTAGTCCCTTTTACCTAAATCAGGTGGCTGCCAGAATGAATAAAATGATATCCAGGCATGCCTCATTTTGTTGAGCTTTGCTTTCTTGTGCTTTGCAAATACTACGTTTTTACAAATTGAAGGTTTGTGGAAAACTTGGATTGAGCAAGTCTGTAGGTGCCATTTTTCCAACAGCCCGTGTTTATTTTGTGTCTCTGTGTCACATTTTGGTAATTCTCATAATATTTCAGACTTTTTCATTTTCTATTATGGTGATCTGTGATCTTTGTTGTTACTATTGTAATTGTTTTGGGACACCATGAACAGTGCCCATATGAGGCCGCAAACTTGCAAGATAAGTGTCCTGTGTGTTTCGACTACTCCACCAATGAGTTGTTCCCCCATCTCATTCTCTCTCCACAGGTCACCCTATTATCTGAAACACAACAATATGGGAATTAGGACAATTAATAACTCTACAGTGAGAGTTGCATGTCTCTCACTTTAAATTAAAACTAGAGATGATTAAGATTAGTGAAGGAAGCACATCAAAAGCTGAGACAGACTGAAAACTAGGTATCTTATGCCAGTTAGTCAAGTTGCAGATGCAAAGGAAGAGTTGGTGAAGGATATTGTAAGTGATACCTCAGTGAACACATAAAAGACAAGAAAGTGTAAGACGTTGAGAAAGTTTGTGTGGTTTGGACAGAAGATGTAACCAGCAATATTCCCTTAAGCCAAAGCCAGATTACCAGAACAAAACCCTAACTCTCTTCAGTTCTATGAAGGCTGAGAGAGGTAAGGAAGCTGAAGAAAAGTCTGAAGCTAGCAGAGGTTCATTCCTGAGATTTCAGGAAAGACACCATTTCCCTATCATAAAAGTGCAAGGTGAAGCAGCAACTGCGGATGGAGATGCTGCAGCAAGTTATCCAGAAGATCTAACTAAAATCGTTGATGAAGGCGACTATTCCACACAACAGACTTTAAATGTAGACAAAAGAGCCTTGTATTGGAAGAAGATGACATCTAGGACTTTCATAGCTAGAAAAGAGAAGTCAGTGCCTGACTTCAAAACTTTAAAGGACAAGCTGACTCTCATTAGGGGCTAATGCAGTTGGTGACTTCAAGCTGAAGTAAATGTCCATTTGCCATTTCCCAAATCCTAGGGCCCTTAAGAATTATAAATGTATTCTGCTTGTGCTCTGTAGATAGAAAAACAAAGCCTGGATGAGAGCATATTTGTTTACAGCATGATTTACTGAATAGTTTAAGCCCACTATTGGGACCTACTTCTCAGAAAAAAAAGATTTCTTTCAAAATATTACTGCTCATTTACAATGTACTAGTCATCCAAGAACCTTGATGGAAATATGTAAGGAGCTTAATGTTGTTTTTATGCCTGTTAACCCAACATTCATTCTGCAGCCCATCGATCAAGCAGTAACTTTGACTTTCAAGTCTTATTATTTAAGAAGTATATTTTGTAAGGCTAAGGATGTCATGGATGGTGATTCCACTGATGAATTTGGCCAGTTAATTGAAAACCTTCTTGAAAGGATTTACCATTTTAGATCTAATTAAGAACATTTGTGATTCGTGGGAGCAGGTCAAACTATCAGCATTAACAGGAATTTGGAAGAAGTTCAATCCAACCCTCATGAATGACTTAGAAGGGTTCAAGAATTTAGTGAATAAAATCACTGCAGATGTGAAAGAAATAGCAAGAGAACTAGCATAAGAGATGAAGCCTAAAGACATGACTGAATTGCTGCAATCTCATGAGTAAACTTTAATGCATGAAAATTTGCTTTTAATGGGTGAACAAAGTGGTTTCTTGCAATGAAATTTACTCCTGGTGAAGATGCTGTGGACATTGTTAAAATGACAACAAAGGATATAAAATACTACATTAGCTTAGTTGATAAAGGAGCAGCAGGGTATGAAAGAATTGACTTAAATTTTGAAATAATTTTTTCTGTGGGTAAAATGTTATCTAACATCTTCACATGTACAGTGAAATCTTTCATGGGAGGAAGAGCCCATTGATGTGATATACTTAATTGTCTTATTTTAAGAAATTGCCACAGCCACCCCCAACCTTTAGCAACCACCACCCTGATTGATCAGCTATCAACATCAAGGTGTGAAACTCCACCGACAAAAAGATTACTACTCGCTTAAGGTTCAGATGTTTGTTAACATTTTTTAGCGATAAAGTTTTAAAATTGAAATATGCACTTTTTTTAACATAATGCTATTGCACACTTACTAGATACAGTATAGTGCAAACATAACTTTTATACGCACTAGGAAACCAAAAAATTTGTGGGATTTGCTTTATTGCAATATTCGCTTCATTGTGGTAGTCTGGAATGAAACCAGCAATATCTCCTAGATATGTATGTGAATGTATTGGTGGTTTACTAACATACTTAATGAAGATAATACCAACTTCAACACAATACCAGTACTCAAGAGATGGCAATGTCCACTCCAGCTACTGTCCCAATGGTGCTTGCATTAGTAGTTTAAATTATTAGATCTAATTTTCAATATGTATGATGAGAAGGAACATGTTAAGTTGACATCTAACTCAAATTTATGTGTGTCTCTGACTTGGTTTGTTAGGTTGGGTATAAAGAAGGTCCAGGATAACTTGGAAATCTGAAAACCATGAGGAAAATGGAAAACTCTTAAATGGCATGCAGTTGTGAGTTCTTTCTCAGGAAGGTAGTGGCGGTTTCTGAACCATGTGACTTAGGTGACCGTCAGCCCAATAGAAGATCTTTGGAAGAATGTGGTCTCAATTAGAATGCTCCTGAGCAGAAAGCTTGGCTTTGGAATGAAATATTTTTAGATGTCTTGATTAAATTGGCAGGAATCTTTTTGTTAAGATTCTTTGATGAAAAGTGCATTTTAAGATTCAAATTTGGCTCTGAGGATTATAGACTGAAATAGCTTCCTCTTCATTTAAAGCAGATTCTTCTCCATCTTAAAACAACACATTTGCCAACCAAAGAGTGAAGCAATATTTCACTTTTGAGGAAAGAGTTCTAGTAAACACATACACAAATTACCTTTTTATGGAAAGGCAAATAGAGAAAAAGTGCTGCTTTTAAAAAAAAAACAGATGTTTTCTTGCATCACCAGCTGTATGTTTAAAATTCCACTCAACAAATAGTTGTTTAGCAGCTACTATGATCCAGGCATGTGTTAGGCCTTCTGGACAGAGCAGTGAAGAAGACCCACCTGTCCCCAGACCTCATGCAATGTAATATTCAGATGATCACTATTCTTTAATTCTATGTCAGATTCTCATTGTACTTATGCCCAGCTTGTGTCTTATCTTTTCTCTAAGGCCTTTTCTGAGCAGCAAGTAACTGCTCAGTGGTCTCTGTCTCCTTTAAGTTCCTTTGTCATTGTTGATTTCATCATTCATTTTGTATTTGGTATTTCAAGTGGTCTTATATTTTACATATTTATTCTGTCTTCCTTCATTGTGTTTATAAATTATATCTAGTTCAGTTCATAGTGTTTTTGTGGTTTTGCTAATATATACAAATGGTAGATTGGATATTTGATTCCTGGTGAATGCCACAAATCTTGAGTGAAGAATTCATTTTCATAGTAGTAATTATTATTTACTTCACACTGTACTATTTATGTGGGGAATGCACAGAATCATAATCCACAACATTAAGGCATTCGCTGTTTAAACTAACAAATGTAGAAATAATCACAAATTAGGTTTATAAATGCTTTGCAAGAGGGAATACACAGAGCAATAGTAGGAATATAGGATACTGATGTATTATATTGAAGTTAGCCAGGCAGAGAAGGGGCTTAGAGGTGTGTAGATCAGTGTTCCAAGCAGGTAACAAAATGGCATGTAGGAAGGTGAAAAGGAAAAATAAATGAGAGATCTGTAAGTAGCTTAAGAAGGCTGGAGTGGGAGTGAGGAAGGGATAGAAGTGATATTGAAGCAATACTTGGGGAACAGACCATGACAACTATTTTTATGTCTTGCTCAAGAGTTTAATTTTTCTCTTGAAGTCCGTAGGAACCTATGAAAAGATGTCAATAGGAGAGTCACACAAACAGGTTCACTTCTCTGGAAGATGGTTTTGCAGTGTTGGTGCTGGGCTGAAGTGGAATGAAACCTAAAGTTGGGAAATGAGAAAACCCTCCTGCAAAATTTTAGGGAGAATTGAAGAGCTAAGACAGGGGTGCAAATAAGATGATGTAAAATCAGAGTATTTACAAGGTGGAAGTGACAGAACTTCGTGAATCCCAAGTTTCTGATAGTATCATTTACTAATACAGGGAAGATAAAAAAGGCAGTGTGGGAGAGGGGGCTGGGGCATGTGGGCAGACAGTGAGTTCACTGTAGGAAACACTGATTTTTCTATGCACGTGGAATCTCCAAGTAGAGAGAACCAGTAGGTAATTGCACAGTACAGGTGTATAGCTCAGGAAGGAGTCGTGACTAGAGGGGTGGACTTGAACATTGTCAGGATAGAGGTGGTACTCACAACTGTATGAATAGATAGAATTCAAAAGGGAAAATGTGAAGACAGCTAAAAATGGAGATCTGGTGAGCACTGTAATTTAAGTGGCGAAAAACAGAAGACCACAGAAGAGATTAATAAGTAGTAGTCAAAGTGTTAGTATGAGAAACTCTAGAAAATAATGTCTTATAAGCAGGGTCACAAGCAATCTTAGAAGCAAATGGTCAGCTGTGTCAGATGTCACAGTGGTCAATGAAAGAAAGTAGAGAGCCTTGTTTCCCAAATATAGTAATGGCAGCTCATTGGTGATATGTAGCAAGAGGAGTTTTAGTGGTTGAAGACTAAACTTTTGAAAACTTTAGATTTGAAGGGAACTAGGAAGAGGAAATTGCTATATAGTTTGGAGAAGAAATAGCATTTAGAAGGGAGTAAGTTGAATCAACAAGGGGAGGAGGTTGTGCTTGCAAGACTAGAAGCTAAAAGCTTTCTTGTTTGAAGACCTGTATATTCTTGACAGAAGATACTTTCTACTATGATTAGAGGTTAAAATTGGCTGCTGTGGAGAATGGATAAATGAGGTCACACAGGAAGCATAAAGCAGAGTGAAGGAGGTATGAATACTCAGTGAACACAGGCAACCTCAATTCTGACATATGCTTAGAAACTCTTCCACCCAATTTTAGCAAACTTTTGTTTTCTCTTTCTCCTGTTCCTCCTTTGTTTTCTCTTCTCCATTCCCTTCTCCTGCATCTGTTAGTTATGAAGACAATGGAGATCATTGTACAGTGCATGACGATCTTCATTGTCTTCACAAACTAATATAATAAAGTAATCATAGCTACTTGACTTAGTCTGTTTGGTGTTGCTATAACCGAATACCTGAGACTGGGTAGTCTAGAATGAAAATAAGTTTATTTGGCCCACATTTGTGGTGACTGAAAGGTTCAAGATTGGGCATCTGCATTTGGTGAGGGCCTCAGGCTAGCTACTTCAACTCAAGGCCAAAAGCAGAAAGGATGCTGGCTGTTTGTGCAAAGAGGTTACTCGGGGTAGGAGGAAGGGAGGGGATGCCAGGCTCTTTTTAGTAACAAGCTCTCCCTGGAACCGAGTGAGAACTTACCTCCCAGGCATTCATCAATTTTTGAAGGATCTGCCCCATGACCCAGGCACTTCCCACCAGGTTCTATCTCCTAACACTGCCACATTAGAGATCAAATTTCAACATGAGATTTGGAGGGGACAGAATGTTAAACCTTAGCACTACTGTTTACTGAATCCTTAACATGTGCAGGTATGGTGTTAAGGCACATTATGGCAGCCAATCTCCCTATATAAACGGAAATAACCATTATAAACATAGTTGCAAAAGGAGAACCTCAGGCCCAGAACAGTTAAGTGACTTGTTCAAAATCCACAGCTAGCAAATAACTGTCTTCACATCTCTCATCTGGTGATATTGCATTTTAAAGGTAAGAAAGCCACATTTTAAAAAAATCATTTCCATCCCATAAGAACCTTGTTTTGCTGTAGTTATTGTTTTTATTCTTTTTTTTTTTAAAGTGGGTGGATTAAATCAACTAATCCTTTACAAGATGTTGTTATTGCTCCTCTCCACCTTGAAAAAAAAATTTTAATTTCATTAAAATGAATTTTTTGATTAGGTACTTTAATCAGGGTGTGTTAAATATAAAGTATGATCCTTGTCCTTGAGAAACATATGTTTTATATTACATCTATTGAGTACAATTTAAGCCAAGTAATAAAGGAAGATTTATATATGATCTTGAGGAGTTGAGGATGTTGCTTGTGTCGTAATTTCTTTCATTGCAAATGGGGATCATTTGTCAACTTGTCTAATAATTTTCCTATTGCCTCAGCAAAATCTGTCAGGTAACTATTAAGACCAATAATTTATGATAAAAAATTATCAGAAAATGGTGCCTGGTATATGTTCAAGAACTATGAACTGTCAGTAGTTTTAGGCTATTTGTGGATACTATATGAAAAGATCATGCGTTGTTTTTTTTTTTTCTTTTTTTAATGAACAAGTGCTTATTTTAAACTGATTTTTTTTTTCGATTTGGGAATGAATTTTTGTGCTTACTGGTAAATTGCTCCTGCGAAGAATTCTCTTAGAGATGGATTATTTTTTTCTCTATAAGTCTTTTTCTACTCTAATCTTTTCTCACTCATTTCTACATAATATAAATGCAGTTCATTACAAAGATTACATCTTTGAAAGACTTATTTCATCTATTTTTAAATAGTACCCACTTGATAGTGCTGGTTTCTAGGTCTGTTTCTCTTGGTTAATTATTTAAGCCAATTTTTACTGTTGTTTTTTTTCTCTTCAACAATGCTGTTACTTGACTTGGGCATGAAGTAAAGATCTGACTACGCACTTACCCTACAAAAGAAAGTGGGCAAGGAAATTATTTTCAGTTGCATGTTTTAGAAGTGCATCATGTGTGTTTTAGCTCTCTTCTCACAAAAGGATGAAATATTCAAGGGAATTCATATAAGAATATAAGTGAGAGAACTTATTTTTCTTGGAGAGAAGAGTTTAATTTAGGGGAATGGAGGCATTGACTTGTTTTGTGATTATTCTACAGCATGGTATCTTAACCTTGGCTCTATTGGCATTTTGACCAGTTAATTCTCAAATGTTTGAGGCTGTTTTCTGTATTGTAAGATGTTTAACAGCATCACTTGCCTCTACCTACTAGATGCCAGTGGCACGCCTAAAGTGGTGAAAACCAAAAATGTCTTCAGAAATTACCAGATATGCCCTAGAGGACAAAATTGCCCCAGACTGAGAACCACTTGTGTAAAGAATTGTGCTGTGCTTTGTCTTCAAGCAAGTAGAGAAAAAGAGATTTTCTTGTTGAGTAATGGCTTTTGAGCTTAATTGCCATTTTCATTTATGTCTAATGTCACAATGTGGGAGTGAAGCCATTTTAAAATGCCGGCAAACATCAAAGGCAAATATTATCTACATCCCCATTGCTTCACTAAAAAAACTGTTTTAATTTTCCTGTATTACCTTTTATTTTATAGATAGAATTTTGCAGTCCATATTTTCACTTAGTAGACCATGAACATTTTTAGTTTAAATATCAAAAAATACACACTACTACCACCAATGTATACGATTGTGTTTTTTCATGCCCTTTTTATGAAGTTATAAACATATGTAAACATTTGGGCATATTGATAATTACTTTTTTATTCATTGTCTATTTTTTCAAAAAAGACATTTTATAGATTTTTAGACAAAATTTTAGCTACAGATTATTTGAAAATGAAGGAAGAAGTTATTTACTTTTTCCTATGTACCATTAACAATAACATGGAAACCATCTGCGACAGAGAGAGCTAAATTTAAATAGCCTACAAATAAAACTCTTCTTTTTAACTTTCATATATTAATTTGACTCATTTGCACAACTACTCATTGCTTAGCTTTTCCAATATCCTTTTACAGTTTTGGATGGTACAAAATATCTTAAACAGACTGTTAAAAGAAGAAGAAGCAATTAGATGGTTATTTGTTTTAAAACATACAAACAAAACATTTATATGTTGCTGCTAGTTGTGCATTTTATTTGTAAAATATATATTTCATTAAACAAGGAGAGAAGTAGTTTTATAATATCCTGTCATGATTTATATGGAAAAGTATGGGGGTATGTTTAGCCCATTGGCTTTTGCTGGTGTTCTTTTTGTTTGCATTCTATTCACGTTTCTATTGCCACGTTTCGTTTCCGTGCTCTACAACTTGGCACCTACTACTGCCTATTTACCTGCCAAAAGGTCTTAACTTAGAAGTAATTGCTGGGCAATTGAAGATAAAATAACTTCTCTCCTAACAGCAGCAGTCATTAAATTAATGAAGTTTTTAAGGCGAATTTCCATGTGTCTTAGAAAAGCAATACTTGAGTAAGCCATAGAAGAAGATCAGAGATGTTGAGGTGCACAACTGTGTGGCAGTATTTTCAGGCATCCCCTGTGCCTCGCACATGCCTGACAATCAGACGATGCTCAACAAACATGGAATGAATCTGTCACAGTAGTTGAAGGACTGTCATATATCAGGCTACCAGAATATATTTATATAGTAACTGGCACTACAATAATTAGGCAGGATAAAAATAATATGACACAGTTCTTACATAGGAGTTGAGGCTCTCTAGAATCTATAAGGGATCATCTTATTTGCCTGAGGGGGCAAGTGAAGGGTCAACGGAGAGAATAATGTTTCAGACTGTGGGAGAAGAGAGTGATGTATTCATCAGTAGAAAATTGAAAATAAAGGTTGAGAATATATTTTTACAATGATTCTCACACTTTGTTCTGTAGTGACCAACTGAGTCTAGTGTGAACATTCACATTCTGTGGGCCTACGCCCAGAATTTGATTCAGTAGATCTGAGACAGGGTTCAGGAGTCAGTGTTTACAAGCTCTCTAGGTGACTCTGATACAAGTGCTGTCAAAGGCATCACTGTTTTAAAAACACAAGTTTTCTAGTGAAGTTGGAAGCTAATACTATCACTGATAAAGGAATTGTACAACAACTGACCAGTCTTTAGTTGTAATATGGGCTTTTGCAACAATGAAGAACCAGATGGACTTGAGTGGATGGGATTTGTAGAAGATTTCATGAAGAGGAAGGGCCTGAACTGAGCAAGAAGGATTGGCACAATTTGAATAGATGGAAAATAAGGAGAACAGTTTTATGGGGGAGTATAGTGGGGGTACAGACAGTATGAGAAAGCCATTGCACGTTAGCAATAATAATGTTGCAAAAATAAACACTTAGGATGTGTGTGACTGCCTCACTTAATGCACACGAAAACACTATAAACTAGGTAACAGTATTTTCTGTTATAAATGTGGAAGATAAGAACCAGATAAGTTATATAATTTCTACTATTGACCATCGAATAAATGCACAGAAAGGTAGGGTGCATATGTTGGGTGAAGCTTACTTGTGTAGTGCCTTAAGAGCTGTGCAGAGGAGACGCTGAAAGATTTTGGGTAGAAACTGGGACATGACAAGTGTCATAAGCATCTTCACAAGGAATGAAGTGTAAGGCATGGGACTTATTAAGGTAATTATGCAAAAGATGAAAAACAATTTTCAGGTCCAATTTTTATTTGGAATAGCCACACTAATTTTATCAACACAAATGATGATAACACTCACAATCTTATATTTAGAAAAAGTCAATAGAGCTTGTGAACTGGGGGAAGGGATGATCACTTAGCATAGTGCTATAGATACATAAATAATAGCTGTGTCAGTTATTTAATTTAAGATATTTGAAAAATATAACTAAATACTGACATTTTAGTATATACATTAGTATAACATGATTCAGCTAACCCTTTTAATAAATAGATGAGCCTCTGTAAGTCAGTTTTCACTCGGCTATTTTATTTTTCAATTTAGATAAAAGTTATGTTATTTCTAATTCTAACTTTCTAAAAGTTCTAATTATTTTGAACTCTTTTTGACCCAGTCACCTCTGATAGATAGCTCTGTTTATTAATTATATATCTGTTATATTATTAGTAATATATACTATGTCATTAACAATATTAATATATAATATAGGATAATAAATATGTTTATTACATATTATCATATTGACCCAATCACCTTAGATGGATAGTAACATCTGACTATAGATAATTATTGGGCTTTGAATCTTACTTAAATTGACTTTTTTTAATGCTTAAGTTATTAACAATACAATTGTCATGGAAACGCATGCTTTGTACAAAAATTACATCTATTACTTGTCTTTTGGTAGAATGCAACCATTTAATAAGTGGGCTCCCTTATTTTATAAGTAACTCATCTATGTGTGTGTATGTATGTATATATAAGTGTATACATACATGTATACACATGCATATATAACTAGAGTGGGTTATATGTAATCTTATGATTATTGAACCAAAACTGTGAAAAATAATTCATAATTTTAGCTACTCAAACATCCACCCCTGTGTGTGTCTCTAATAATAGCTAATCGCTGTTGAGCTCTTACCATGTGCTATGTACTGTGTGAAAATATAACTTATGTGTTAAGTAACTTATACCTCATACTAACTTCATAACTTAAGGACTCTTACTGAACTCATTTTAGAGATGAACAAACTAAGGTTTGAGAAATTATCTTGTTCACGGTCACGTGTTGGTAAGTGGCATTACTGAGAACTGTGCCTCAATAAATGTATATTAATTTATCAATGTACTAATATGTAATGTATGTTATTGAATATATCCAAAATATAAATTTAAGGATTAAATGATTAAAAGTAGTAACCTATAATATTTTAATATTATATTCACCCTGACACTGCTTTACAATTTTTCCTTTCCCATGAAAATAACAACATAGTGGAAAATTAAAGACTTTTTTCCCTACACATTATTTTGCTAATGAGAAATATTGAATTATAGGGCTTGTAATACAGATAATTCAAAAGTGATTTCTGTTTTCTATGCATATAGTCACATTTATTCCCACCTTGCAACTGCTAAAAAGTGTGCCTTTCATTCCTCTCAGGAGGGAGTGTTTGTTTTAAAATAAGTGTTGAATTTTTCCTGTTTCTTAGTTAACTGAATTGACAAAGGACTATATGATTGGAGATTTGGCTTTAAATAAATGTACAAAGAGTGTCTTTAAAAATTGTCACATTTATCATAATACTACAAGAAAGGGATTGACAGTAGTAGGACACTTGGATGCGGGGGGCATAACACCACTAAGGGTATCAGATCCAAAACCAGGTGAAGCGAGGACCAGTGAGAGACTCAAACTTTGCCTATATGTAAATCTCTTATGTACCTAATCTTGACTCGTACGCCATATCTATAAAATAAAATGATTGTAAGGTTTAATAAAGTGTTGACTTTTGACTAGATTTTTCAAGAAATATTTTTGACATTAATCTTGAATGAAATAACTTATGGATCATTTTTAAGACTACCATAAAAAAAGAAGCAGAGAGATATGTTAAAAGAATTTAAAATATGAGTGAGCAGGTGCCAGTTATTAGGTTGCAAAATTTAATTATTACCTCTGTATGCTTATTTTTGTTGAAGCCACCAGGCTCCAAAAAGTAAAATTTAAGTGTTTTTTTTTTCTCTCTCTCTTTATTTTCCTTGACCTATAGAAAAAGAAACTTCAGAATGTATTTGTAAATGCATATTTCTGTTACTTTTGCCAAATGAGTATTTAAGTTAATAGACCAAAGATCTCTTGACATGTTCCCTGATCAGTTTGGTGCACAATCCTCTTTCAAGCACCATTAAGCCAGCATGCTATCGATGTGTGTGGGGCTGAGCTGGGAGGCTGTGTATATTTGCATCTGGTGTGTCTGTGGGAAGGATGCTCACAAATGTTTACTTTAAACCCATTAATATGCCTGTGTGGCAAATTATTTTTTTTGAAACAGAATTCCCTGAAGAATGATACCTTTGCTATTTTAAAAGATTTTACAGGATGTTAATATTTTAAGGCCTTGCCAGATTCACAGAGCAAAGAACTATAGAGTTATAGCCTACAAGAAAAAAAGCCAAGAATTTTAAATTTTCTTCGGATTTTTTTGGATTCTTATCTTAGACTTCAAGTTTTGGAGGCAAAGTTCTGTTCCATAAGGAATTGGAAGAGAAACATTTTGCCAATTGCTTTTAACACCATAGACTGGGACTTCCTGGCAAATATATATTTGGCTATTTGGAAAGATCAACTATGGTTTTAATATCTTAATTGTATACTTTTTTTTTATTTTTTGAGTTGGAGTCTCACTCTGTCGCCCAGACTGGAGTGCAGTGGCCGCTCCCAGCCACCGCAGCCTCAACCGGTTGGGCTCCGGTGATCGTTCCGCCTCAGCCTTCCGAGTAGCCAGAATTACAGGCGCGCGCTACCATGCCCGGCTAATTTTTTGATTTATTGTAGAGATGAGGTCTCGCCTGCCCAGGCGGGTCTCGAACCCGCAGGCTCAGGCAATCCACTCACCTCAGCCTCCCAAAGGCGCGGGATTACAGGCTGAGCCACTGAGCCCGGCTTAATTGTATACTTTCTAATAGACCACAAACCTCTTCCTATCAATTTAATGGGCTAACTTTAAGAACCTTGTTTTTAAGTGGTCTTATCTTGTTATTTTATTACTGACTCTGATCATTATCACCAGATAGTCCAGTTAGTAGAAAGTTGTTTAATGGAATTTCCTTTAATTAGGTTACTTTAGCCAAAGTGTAGCATTTAGACCAATGTTATAAATATGTCTTGGTTTTAAAATTGCACAAAAGCACCTTTTTTCTTCTTTTTACTTTTAAACTTTTAATTTTTAAAAAACTTATTGACTATTTTATAATAACACAGCTTAAAGCACATATTTTATAGCTATACAAAAACATTTTCTTTCTTTATATCCTTATTCTATAAACTTTTTTCTATTTTTAAATTTTATATTTTTACTTTTTTAAATTTTTGGTTAAAAAAGAAGACATAAACACACACATTAGCCTAGGCCGCCACAGGGTCAGGATCATCAGTATAATGAACAAAACACCTTTTAATTTTTCATATTTAATTGTTCATTAAAATAAATAAGTAAATAAAAATTACCGCAATCCTGGAATGCTGGGATTCCTGATTTTTGTTGTTCTTGATTCCTGTTTTTTTTTTTTTGTTGTTCTTGTTTTAGTGCCTAGTGCACTCAAGGTAACCCTTATTAAATCATACACTATTTCATGTAGTTGGACTTTAAAGAAAGAGAGAGACAAAGACCCAAAGAGGGAGATTGAAGGATGGACAGACATATGTAGTTACCGTCAGGAGTGTGTAATATGCCTTCAATATTTGAGAAATAGCAGAAGGCCTATTTTACATAGTAGCTGAGTTTTGTTGGGTATAAAAGTATATTAAAGTTATATATAATAAGGATTTACTGGGTAAGAATGCATACAAAATCAGGGACTGTTCTTTTAAATTTGAATGATGTGAAAAATATCATGCATGTGGATTCTCCCTGTTCTTTTAAGCATAGTCTATAAACAAATTTAAGAGTCAACAAAAAATGGGATTTGAAAAATTGCATTATAATTTTGACTACAATGGAGATATATCTGATTATAACTAATAGCACTACTGAAAAATTCTACAATTTATTGAGCATCTTCTATAAAATGAAATGTCATTTGCAACCTCTCTGGAAGACAGTGTGGTGATTTCTGAAAGAACTTGAAATTGACCTTCCATATGACCCAGCAATTCCCCTATTGGGAATATACACGGAGGAACTCAAATCATTCTACAAAAAAGATACCTGCACACAAATGTTTGTTGCAGCTCTATTCACAATAGCAAAAACATGGAACCAACCATGCTGCCCATTGAAGTTGGACTGGATTAAAAAAGTGTGGTACATATACACAAAGGAATATTATGCAGCCATAAAGAAGGGCAAACATATGGACTTCACAGCAACTTGGATGGATTTAGAGTCAATCGTACTCAGTGATCTATCACAGACACAAAGAACAGAGTACCATATGTTCTCACTTATAAGTGGACCTTGAAAAATTATCATAATAACATAAGAAGGGGATTGGCAGTGGTGGAAACTACGAGGGGAGGGGAGGTGGAATTAACAGTTAAGGGAAACTGCTAGGGGATGGAGGGGCACACCTCATTAACAAGGGTACCTGCATAATCAACATTTGTATACCTAACCCTGAATCTTTAAAACCCCACATCTTTAAAATAAAAAAATTTTTAAAGAAAAAAATTATTTCACATTTTATTATAAAAAACACAATGAAGTCAGTATTAACACATTTTACAGATGGGTGAATTGAGGATTAAAAGATTTCTGTGAAGCTAGAACCTATTAGTACCAAGACAATATAGCATCCTCGTATTATAGCTGGAAAGTGCTGAAGTTACGATTTGAGCTGATTTTTTTTCCTACCCCATATATTTTGTGTTCTTCTAAAGTTAAAGCAAGGGAGATTTGAAAAATCCATTGAATCTGCCTCCATGGTAATTGCCCAAGATGATTGTTAATAGTCCATACACTAGTTCCCTAGATGACTTTTGGTAAACTTACAAAAATCAAGCAGAACATAAATAATAAAATCTGTAATATTACAAAAGTAGATAGTCTATATCATTTAAATATCAATTTAACTAGTAATTATCACTATTTCAGCATCATTTGGATTTGTGGATAAATTAAAAAATGATTTACTTTTTTCTCAGTTGTAAATAGTCTTTCGTTACTGGAGAATGAACTTAATTCTTGTTTAAAACAAAATATCCAAAAGAAGAATATGCTAATCCTAGAATTAAGAGCGAAATTAGATTTTGATTAAATTGTATAAGAAGCTTTTAGAACCAAGAAAATAGCCCTTCTTGTCATACTTGCTATTTTAATGAGGCAATACCTATCTCAGAACATTCAGTCAACTGATTATTTATATCTTTGTGAAATAAAAATTGTGATGTGTTTCAACATCAATTCAAAAGACTTTGGTTCAAATCCTCTTGTTTTCTTCACATTTGGGAACAAATGTCCTGTTAAAACAAAATGTTTCTAATCTCTTTTCTTTTTTTCTTATTTATCAAATATCCAAATGGTTAATACAAATTGAGAATAAAATTGCTATATGCATCATGTATATAATACTATACATAGTATTTTAAAATAATTATTAAGGTCTATATTTCTTATGAAAGCAAGCAATCATTCATGAAAAGGTGTTCTTCCATTTTTAAATAGATTATTTCTATAATCATTGTGAAAAGATATATCAAAACCAGGACACTAGACAGTCCTGACTTTGGCCTGAATTTGTCACTGATGATATTTAAGACATGTACAAATTTCTTAAATTCTGGAGAGCAGTTTTTATATTTTAGAAATTAAGGAAATTAACAAAAGATATAAGGTTACTTCCAGTTGTTTGTTATGTTTACTTCATAAAGCGGTCACATTTCTTTGTTATATAATTTTCTTAATATTCTGGAATGTTTTTGTTTTGTCAGAATTGTTTTTTATTATTTATTTCTCTCCATTATAAAAAAATCCGTAAATATAGTAAGCTATAATGAAAAGTAAAGATCTCTATTAATGTCATCACTCAGATATAATAGTTTAGCAAAATAAACACAAAATCTTCAGACTTTGTAGGAATTCACATGTACATGAAATAAAATAAGATCATACTATACATCATGTTTTGAAATATGATTTTTGTTCTTAATTTTTATCACTTTTTGATGTCATGTGTAAGTTTTTAATGGTTGCATAGAATTTTATTATGTAAATGAACCATATTTGTTAAATCAATCTTCTCTTGATGGACATGATGATTATTTGGGGGATTTTTGCTATTATGGACTAAACTATATTAAACACTCCTATATATTCATATTTTATGCACTTATAAAATTATTTTTTGTGATAAAATCTTTGGAGTTGGATTACTGGACCCCAGAGCACATATATTTTAGGTACTTAATTCAAAGCTGTGCTTCCTTAAAGATGTGCTAGTTTATAATCTTATCACCTGTGTATGAGAGTTCCATTTGCCCATACACCAACCAGTCCTCCCTGGGTATCTCATTCAGTATAACATTTGTTCCACCTTTGACAATATGATAGACAAAATTGGATATTTCCTTGATTATTCCTTGATTAATTAACTCTTATTGATCGCTAACTATCTCAAACAAATTTTTATGTTTATAGGCACTTTTATTTTTTCTCTGTGAAATGACTTTTCGTGTCATTACTGATTTTTTTTTCTATTAGAGGATTCATTTTTTAAAATGATTTGTTCATATGAACTTCTGTCATACTAAGACTATTGCACCATTATCTCATATTGCAGACATATTTCCTCATGTAATAACTTCATAAGCAATATCTTTTATTATCAAAGCTTTATATTTGTATGCACCAAAATACATTAATTTTTTATTTTATGATTTTAAAAATCTTGGTTTTCAGACCTTGAACAGGATTGTTCACACCATGATTTTTTAAAAATAAGCATTCAAGTGTTCTTTAGGTATCTTATGAAACTTTCCACATGAAATGTATTTTGGGGTAAGTTCTGAAGCAGATAGATTGATTGACAGATAGTTGTCACATTAAAATGTAATGAAATAATCTGTTCTTTCACTAATGATTTCAGAAGTTATCTGCTATATAAGAAAGCCCATATGTCCTTTGGTCTGGGTTTTTATTCTATAGTTTGCTTCATTAATATTTCTCCATGTTTTTGTGCCAGTTTCATCTGGTTTTAATTACTCTAAAGTTAAATATAAGATGAATCATTTTTCACTATGTTTCTACTTAATACTGGACCATTAAGAAGTAGTTATGCTTTCATACAGTCTTTAAATTTTGGCAAGTTAAAAATACTACTACTATATTTTGTACTTTTTGTATTTTGGCAAGTTAAAAATGCTACTACTATTTATAAAAGAATCTAGAAGAAAATTTGCTTCCCAATAGAATTGGTTCTTTCTATTGAAGGGCATGGTATGCTGTCCCATTTATACATATTCTGTTATGTTCTTCAGTAAAATTTTATAGTTTTCTCTATGTAATTCTTGCACATTTCTTCTTAAATTTATTTCCAAAGATCCTAAATAATTCTTGTTAAATTTATTCTTCAGTACTTTACAGCTTTTATGGTTACTATGAATGGGATTTTTATATCCCGTGATTATTGGTCAAATGAATGTGTTATATAACCATCTTAAGATGGTTTTCTTTTAACTTCCCAGCTTAGGCTATCATTTGTATTTCAATGTATGTATTCGGTTATTTGGCTATCATTAATTTACTTGAAATATATAAATATATATGTATATACATATACATATATATAAACATTGTGCACATCTTTGCATTATATTATGTTCTTAATTGTTTTAAACATGTGAAAAGTAAATGTTTTATTTCAGTTTCAGTCTTTTCCTACATAGGATTTACTTTCTTGGCCCCAAAGGACCAACATGAATTATCATTTAGGGCATAATCTGGAAGTTCCCTTCCATTCCTTTAAATTTATCCAGGAAAAAAAAAAAAAGCGATTTTAAAGCAGTAGTCTTTGCTTAGATTATCCCATTTTTTAATCTTGCACATTATAAAACATATGAAAATAGGAAAACTTTGACTGTAGTAAGCCAGATTATCATCATGTGTTATGTCTAAACTCTTTTGTCCCTCATCTGAAGTATGAATAACTTTATTACAAATAATGAAGGTGAGTTATTTCATGCTGAGAGCAGTTACAGTCAGAGAAGACTGTTAAGTGACACACTGTGTATGAATTTTCCCTTATATACCTGTTTCATAGCGACAACTTGGCTGGATTCAATATTAAATTAGAACACAACTTATATCCAGAGACTTGATCACCCAAAGATTGAAGACCGTAAAAACTCTCCCTTTATGGTAATCTAAGCTCATAATTGGGCTGACCATTTTGAATACATTGAATTGTCAGTCTGCTATAATGAACAGTTTTAATTATTAAATGGATCCCATTCAGTTTAAGATTATTTGTTTTAAATCAGGGGGTCAGCCAAATCTGGTACTTGTCTGGATAGATAAGCTTTTATTGGAACATACTCATGCTCATTTGGCTATATATTGTCTGTGTCTGCTTTTGCACAATCAAGTCAGAATAGAGTGGCTACAGGAGAAATATATGACCTTCAAAGTTCTAAATATTTACTGCCTGGTCATTAAACAAATATTTTTCTGATTCCTGTTTTATAACAATAAGTACAGCATAAAATATGGTGTACTCTGTACACAAACTAGAAATGGAAGATGTAATACATTAAATTGTGTATTATTACATGGTTTTCTTGCTTTATATATCTGATAAGAATTTACATGAATGAGGGATGGTTTAAATTTTGTGAGAATTGTGTTGAAAGTGTGAGATTTCATAGTGAAACACATTTAATTAATTAATGTTATGGAAAGTATAAGATACAAAACTTCTTCAGTATTAAAATTAGAAGAATTTAATTCTCAGGAGGCTGAGGCCGCAGTGGGCTGTGATCATGCCACTGCACTCTAGCCTGGGTGACAAGAATGAGACTCCGACTCAAAAAAGAAATAATATATTTTGACTGAAGAGAATTTGGAATATATTTTAAAATATGAAATAAAACGAGTTAAACATGGTCAACTTACAACTTTGGATGCCATCATTGTACACTGTTGACTCCTAAATGTATAACTGCAGCTCAACTGCTCAGTTGATCTTCAGTCTTTTTTTTTTTTTTTTTTTTGAGTTGGAGCCTCACCCTGTCGCCCAGACTGGAGTGCAGTGGCCGCTCCCAGCCACCGCAGCCTTGACCTGCTGGGCTCCGGCGATCCTTCCACCTCAGTCTTCCAAGTAGCTGGAAATACAGGCGCACACTACCACGCCTAGCTAATTTTTTTATTTATTGTAGAGATGAGGTCTTGCTAAGTTGCCCAGGCGGGTCTCGAACCCACAAGCTCAGCAGTTCACTCACCTCAGCCTCCCAAGGCGCGGGATTACAGGCTGAGCTACCGAGCCCAGCTATTCAGTCTTCTATATATTCAATAATTGTTCAATAATAACTCTACTTCAATATCCACAAGCATTTCAAACTTACAGCAGTGTCCTTTTATTTTTTTTGAGTTGATGTCACCCACACCCAGAGGGTACCACTATTTCACATAATTTAATCCATAATTTTTACTTACACACACTTTGTAAAATGATATTTTTACTACTGCTTTTAATGTTATTTGATTATCAGTATATTATGAGCCTATCTGCTGACATTAATATTTTACAAAATTTTTAATTGAATAAATGTAATAATATCTTTAACTAAAAAAAAGCAAAAGCATCTTTAGTATTAAAATTGAAAGAATTATTAATAAATGAGGCTCTCTTCCTCATGTTAATTAGTCTGAAATTTGCAGTAAAATATATTGTGTTGCATTCTGTTCTATAAATACATCTCAACCAATTTCAAAGCCATTCATTATTAATAAAGATGTTCACAAGGATTGCAGTTACAGCTTGGCTTTCTTTATCTTGTAGGCTAAATTAGTTCACTGGTAACTTCTCTTACATCTGAGATAATGTGATATATTTACTATATTTTAACTATTAAGTCACAACAACTGAACCTCATTTTATGTACAATCTAGTGCTCCTGATTATCTCTGTCTGCTCTTTGGTTCAGTTCTTAATCCTAGCAATAATTTCAGCGTGTAAACTTCAGGAATGAATGCCATCTGCCTAAAAATGTCAAGTTGCATCTGTTGGCTAATAAGCCAGAATCATTCTTTGAAGAGTTCTGAATATTTTGCTGTCACTATTCTACTGTACAATCAAGAGAATGGTTGTACCTTATGTTCAAGTTTACTTTGTAGTAAATTGTGGAGTTGTGTGACCTAATAAGATATGCATACTTTTGAGAAGATAAATATTTAGATTGATAAAAGAATTAGAATCAATAAAATATTTTCTGCTCTTTGTTCTTAATAGTTTTGTTGTACTGAAGAAGTAATCCCTTTGCCCATTAGACTGAGTTTCATGAGGACAGGTGATGTCTATTGTCGTGACTATTCCAAGCACAGGCATGTCTAGCTCAAAAAGGGTTTGACTTGTAGTGGTTATTTAAGAAATGGATTACATTATTGTCAGAATAATCTATAATTGCTTTTATTAGTTCTTCTTGACTGTATGAATTTATGGCACAACAAAATTATAGTTTTCTTCAGAAGTTTGTATATCTCTGCTTCCATTCAACCTGCAATTTTCACTTAAGGATTTTTCAGTTGCTTTTGGGAATTTTCTCTGGAAACCTTTTTACTGCATTACCATAGCAGTTCTGCAGTTATGTAAGGATCTGCATATCAATAGAAGTGACAGTACAGTATGAAAAACTCTTCAAAAAAATGATTCTGATTTGTTGGCCAGCAACTTGATATCTTTGGTGGAAAATATTCATATTTCTGAAGTTTTCACACTGAAATTATGGCTAGGAATAAAAAATAAACCGAAGAACTGAGCTAAGCATAAGTACCAGATCATACATAACATGAGGTTTAATTGTTGTGACTTAACACTTGGCAAACAGACTATAATATTTCAGATATAAGAAAGGCAGAAAAGTTAGCCATGAGCTAATTTAGCCTATCAGATAGAGTTAAATTTTAACTGCAATTCTTGGATGTCTTTTAATATTGAGTATCTTTGAAATTGGTTGAAATTATTTAAAGAACAGAATGCAACACAATCTGGTTTTCATTGTTTGGTTAGACCTAGATTCATTTGGTTCTTCTCTAACTGGTAGAAAAGCAGTTTTTTTTTTCTTTAGATGGGATAAAGGTTGGTTTACTTGTAAATGTGTAGGATGTACTTCTCTTGATGTTTTTATAAACGCTGTTGGCATTTGATGATATTTGAAGATCTGAACTATAGAGTTTTGGCTCTGTCACTTACTAGCTGTGTCATGGTCCAAATTACTTAATTTATTAAATCATCACTCTTTTCATCTATAGAATATTAATAAGAATCATATCAACCTCAAAAATAATTCCAAACATTAAATGATTTAATATATGTAGAGCGCTTATTAAAATTCTCACATAATTAATATTAAAATTCTCACATATTTGATAAAATTATACGTATATACATACATTTAATTTTACATGATGCCACAAAACTTTGGATACACTCTTAATGTCTGTTTATGCAGAATGGACACCAAATCTGGAGTAATGGTATCTTGAAAAGCACACTAAAATCTAATGGCAGAAACACTGTCTGTTGAAGAAAAATCCTAGGCTACTAGGTAGGTTAGGATTCATAAGACTTAAGTTCTAAATCTGACACACCTACTCACTATTGTGTGACCTTGAGTAAATCTTTTTGTTGTTGTTCTGGGACCTAGTTCCATATCTGTTGGGAGAAAACAGATTGGATTAATATATCCTTTCAGTTCTGAAATCCTGAAAATCTTTAAGTTAAAAAAAATACATTTTTGTGTCTAAATTTGCAACCAAAGTTGGAAAGAACTAGGCAGCAAAAGAACATTGCATATTAGGTTAGAAAAAGAGCTGACAAACAGTGGTTGCGTTGTGTATCAGAAAGTATGCTTCTTTCCAGCAGAATATTTTGCAGCTGGTTTTTGGAATAAGTATTTTGCTAACTCTTTGGAGCACTGGCAGTATAATCTTCGCAACATGTTGTGCCTGCAGGAGTCTGCAGTAGTTTTTTAGATGCCAGTATTTCTATATATTATTAATCTGTTCATATGTCTGAAAATAATTTTATTGAAAAGCTAAGTGCAAAACAGGACACCAACTCTACTTTTAGCTCTACCCAGGTGTAGTTTTGTTTCTGAGTCAAATGTGCCTAATCTTAAATGTTTGCTAACACCTGGGCGGTGGCGGGGGGGTATTAAATGTACATCAAGGTAACAAGAGTTGTACCTTCAAAAGATAAAGATCCAAGGTTCATGTACAGAAAATTACATCTTTCTTACTGGAGACAGCGTAGGATTTCACCGAGGGAATTGCAGATACCCTGCTACATGGGTTTAGAGTTTCTATCTCACTTCTTATGATAGAGGAAAAATAAAAGAACCGATGTGCAGTTTAGTAAGGCAACTTAGTCTTCTCTGATTCATTTGGAAATATTTGTCAAGGTCATTTTCAGAGTGTGAAAAACAGTAAAATAAAATATAATGTTCAGAAGACCTTTCTACCTTCAAAGTTTGATTTACCTGCTTTGTTGAGGCAGAGATTTATGGCTTTAACATTACAGTTGTTCAGAGATCAGCCACCATAATTTGCTTCACATATATGCTTTTACCATGCATTGAGACCCATTACTTTTTGTACTTTTTAATGTTTTGTCAATGCTCTTTCCTCATTGAGTATAAATATTCCAACAATGATAATACCAATACTAGCATTTTTACCACATTTGAGGATTTTAAAAGTAACTTTATAATCTTATTTGCTCCTCTCACTATTTCCGGGACTTAAACATAGCAAGCATTTGCTTTTCCTCCCTCCTTCCCTGCCTCTTTCCCTTCCTCTAACAATCCCTCCCCCACTCCTTTCCTTCTTCTCTCCTCTCCTTCTTCTCTCTTTTTCAAAAATAAAATTCATATATTAACTGTCTTGTTAATACTTAAATTATATGATTGCCAAACAACAGAATTTCGACTAGAACTTTGATTTTTACAGACTCAAATTCAGTGCCCTACTTACTAATTCAGGGAGGCAGGTTATTGGAAGTACAATCGAGATTTTAAAAACCTAAGGTATTAAGAAAGAATGATGAAGGTTTTGGTGATCATGGATAAGATATTTGGAGCAAGACCAAATACATTACTTTAAAGAATCAATAAACCTAACGGTAAATCCCAAAGGGGGCAGCTAAGACTTGCTAAGCCATCATTTCATTTTAATGCCTTGGGTAACCTCAGGAAACCAATAAAACCAATGGTCCTCCAGCTTGTCTGTCCACAGGAGCTTTGTCTAAGTTGAATAACAGACACTTAATCAAGCATTATAAATCATAGATGTTCTTAGTCATAGCCAACAAGACATAGATCTCTTACAGATCACACTAAAAAGCAGTATATATGATTTTTTTTATACCTGCTTTCTGAGGCAGTGTATTGCAGCAGCTATTGATTGGCAAACTTTATTGATCATTGGAGTCTGATGTGGCAAGCTGTGATGAGGAGTTTAGCAATGCTCCTTTTTCATTCATTTCATTAAGGCAAATATGCTTTATCCATAATCATAGAACCCACTCCAAAACAACAGAGCTTCTTCTCTGAGATTAGCCAGAGTACCAACTGGCATAGGATGTATGTATTTTTGTGAACCAGTTTTACAGTACTACATGTTCTGAACCCAGATGGCTGGCATTTATATCCCAAGCACTTGTGAATTTAGGCAAATTACCTAATCTCTGAGCCTCAATTTCCTCAGCTATAAAATGAGGTAAATCTCCCTCCAGGAGTTGATTGAGAATTTAATATGATACTATCTATGGATTTTAACATATTTCCTTGTATAGAAAGCATTCATTAAAAATCAGCTTTGATACATATGACTGCTGTTATTACATTATGTCAATAGGGACATTATTCCTAATGAAATTATGGAAAAAAAGAGAAGAAATAATAGGCAGCCAGTAACTGAATATTAAGAAGTTGAATAAACTAAAAGTAGTAGAATTATTTGATTTTGTAACTACATAGTTTCATGAAGATTTGTTCTTTGTTAAATTAAAGCACACACAAATAATTTAGCAAAGCAAAAGACATCTTACAGTTCACCAAGTTCGAATCTCTTTATTTTATGACTAGAGAGCTGAATATCAGGTAAGTTTTCAAGGTTATAGGTGACACAAGACAAGAACTCTGACATTCACCTATCATAAGCTACTTCTCCCAACTTACTACCAGGGGTAGCTGCAGAAATACTTCCTAATTTACATCTCATATAATCTCATGGCCATTTGGAAGGTGTGATTATTTTTTTAAGGTTGCCGTAGACTTTTTCCTTTTACCTTTTATATTTCGCTTGGCATTAAATTATCCTAAAACTAAATAGCTATGACCCCTTTTGTGCTCCATTTTTAATATAAGATGTAAAAGTGTATCAACATTGGCTAAAGAGGGAAAGCCACCACTGGAAAAGAGAACTGTAAAAACAAAATATGATTATGGTGTTAGATGTCATTTTAAAAGTAAAAAGTATTTTCTGTTCCACTTTGACCTTTCTATGTTTGTTGAAATGATTTCCTATATTAAAATTTTATATTACAAGATTTGTACATTAAAAAACTGACCAGGCGCGGTGGCTCAGCCTATAATCCCAGCACTTTGGGAGACAGAGGTGAGAAGATTGCCTGAGCCCAGGGGTTCGATACCAGCCTGGGCAACTTGATGAGACCTCGTCTCTACAATAAATCACAAAAATTAGCCAGGCAGTGTGATGTGCATCTGTAGTTCCAGCTACTTGGAAGGCTGGGGCGGAAGGATTGCCTAAGCCCTACATGTCGAGGCTGCAGTGGCTGTGAACTTGCCACCGCACACCAACCTGGGCAATAGAGTGAGATTCCAACTCAAAAAGAAAAAAAAAACTGCAGAATGACATGAAAAATTTCATTTTTCCTCACCTTTGTTCACTCTAAATATTATTTTTATTTCCCATAAAAATGTCACCGGGATTGTTCTGAATTTAGTCTTGTTCCTTTTATTTGCATTTCCTTTAGCAATTATGAACCATTTATAGATAGTCTTTATGCTTTATTTAATTCATGCCTCAATCTTTTTTTTATGCCCCAATCTTTGATGAGACTTGCATGTAACAAGATTTTTAAAAATTAGTGAACTTCTATAATGTGAAAATATTTTTAAGTACCTTTGTTGGATTCTAAAATCTTCAGTATGTAGCTCATTGATTTTTCCCATCATCGGCAGATTGTGTGGCTATCTTTAGTGGTAAACTGATTCTGGGAAGGGTAGGCACCTAGAGGAGAGCTACTTAAAACCTTCTGCATAAATACATGGGCGTGTTTCTGAAAAATATGTTTCTGTTCAAACAAGGACTGATGCCTGAGTGTAGGCCCAGTATAATGACTGTACTTCAAAGCAAAGCAATTTTCAATTTCAAGATAAATTAACATTATAAACAGGTGGTCAGTGCACTCTGTGTGTCTATATGTGTGCATGAATTGATTTCTATTCACTTTCCAAAGTATTATCAGTTCAGCTGCGACTCTGTGGCTCATGGACTCCAAAAGGAAACCTTTGCCTTCCTATTCATCTCTTTTCTAGTGTGTGCTGAAGGGCACAGCAGTTTTCAAAATAGTGATATGGAAACTTAACCTTTCTTTACAGCCTCTGAAATGGCCATCTGAATATGTTCATTAACACTTCATAAACTCTGCCCTGAAGCTACTGACTGTTCTTTATTAACCTTATAAAACTCAAAAAGTTGTTATCAACACCTAAGTGCCTAAGAAATCACCACTACTGTTTTCTACAGGTATTTGTTTCAAGGCTAACAAATTCCACTTTAAACTAAAATTTAATATTGGAATTTAACTCAGTAGCTTATATGATACAAAGTGTTCTGATTTTAATTTATAAATTGCAGTTTGTAATGTATCTTTTTCTACATTTGAAAATAATGATCATGCTTTAAGTGATTTCTCAGTATAGCCAGTGACTTTATCAGTCTCTTTTCTGTTACCCTACATGAATCAAAACATCTCCCTGTTATGCGGGTATATTTAGAGCAACTTTAAAAAGTCTTTGACTTATGCAGAATGCAGTGTTTATGAATGGTGTGCTCTCAAT
This sequence comes from Carlito syrichta, assembly GCF_000164805.1. Lineage (NCBI taxonomy): Eukaryota > Metazoa > Chordata > Mammalia > Primates > Tarsiidae > Carlito > Carlito syrichta. Next base: position 144,783 of record NW_007065586.1, read on the forward strand.
AATCAAGAAAAATTTTATAACCAAGGAGTATTACATATAAAAACTGCTTTATGGGGTCACAGATATTCATAGATATATTTCTAGTTTTCACAATCAAATGTGCTTTCTTACTATGAACTGTTACAAAAGTCAAGGACACAGAGGATTTTGATTTGCCATTATAGACATTAGAAGTCAATCTTGACTATATGTTTTACAGTTGCTATGTCAACAGGGATGGTAATGTCCCAAATTGCTGAGGTTTGTATGAGGCCCCCACTTTAGAGATGGATAAAAACTGGGTCTTTATGAAGTCTTTGTAATTCATTTAGATCATTGGAATTTTTCTACCTTAAGTGGAAATCTGTTGCATTAAAAACTTCCTCTAAGACAAGAAACAGGGTTTTACTTTCTTTACAAACGCTACAGCAAATTTATCAAGGAAGTGTGACACATCAGAAGCAACATTGCTCTTGCAGTCATACAATGCCAAGTTCAAGTTTGTTTAGTTTCTTATTATTTCCCTTTGGGGACACTGCATTGTCTTTCTTATCTTCCCTTCCCTCTTCTATAATTTTGGCATCAAATGATATCATGCAGTTGTTGTGGTGAAATTCATGTGTCCTTTTCAGAATCCATGGCACATACAACTTATGTGGTTCATAAGGAGTTAGTTACACACTATGAGAGCAAGGTCAAGTCACAGTTTTCTCATCTGCAAGGCAGGAATGAAAATTATACCTACCTCATGGGGTTGTTGAATTAAATTTAAAAATCCATATAAATCTATTAGCACAATTTTTTCAAGTATATACTGAACACTCAATAAATATTAGCTAAAATAATGATGGCCAATATATAAGGCCAAAATTAAGAGACTTGATTGTATATACTACTTTGCAGATAAGAAAAAATGAGGATGAGAGATAAAATACTCATGATAACTAATATTCAGAGTCAAGACTCAAAGCCTTGTGAGTGACACTACGAAGTCCATGCTTGTTTTCTATAATGATGCAGCAGCCAAAAAAGCTCTGTGGAATCTGACTGACCATTACATGCCAGTTTAATCATGCCTCTGACTTTTTCACACACCTTTCTCGTACTGCATGCTGCTTGTCTTTTTGTTCTACCTCTGTTTTTGATACCTGTTGATTAGTCCATTGACTGGAAATGAACATGTTTTCTTCCCTATCAAATGAATATGCTAATGAGAATCTAGTGAAGCTATTTGAGAATTACATTTTCAGTTGTGAAAATAATCATAAAGAGGTCCAACCACAAAGTAGCAATTTATAATTTTTTGTTGTTATTAGCAGGAAAGGGAGAAATTTCTTTATCAGCTCTTCTACATGTGTTTCTAACCTTTTACTCTAAGAAGCTTAGTTAATACATTTGCATGGTAATTAAAATTTAGTGACGTTTAAAGAAAATTAAATCTACTGTGGAATTAATGGGATATGTGAAGCATTCCAGAACTTAAACATCTTTTTTTCTTTTTAGCAAATTAAAATGTTTAAGAAAAATAAAAGCAGAAAAATCTCTAGTAAAATTGAGTTTCTCATAGCTACAGTTGGATGCAATAATATACTCATTCATTTTCCAAATAAAAAAGATCTGTTTTGTACATTATCCTCTGGGTAGAATAGAACATCTTTTTAAATAATAGATGCACATTGCTGAAAATAAAACTGTTTTTTTCACTTTCGAATTTTTTAAAAAGTTTAATTCTCTTTCTACTCATATTTATTCAAAATGTTAAACAGTTTCAAAGAAACTTTATTGTAGGTTTTAATATGGAAATGATTATAATTTTTTAATGGAAAAAAGCCACTCATAGAAAAGATTAACTTTAGAAACTGAGTATATTTTGCATAACATCTACCTATCCAAGACATATTCAAGTGAACTCTGTAGCAATTGACATTAATTGACCTAAATTTATTATTATACGTGACAACATTGACAAATATGTATCAATAATATTATAGCTACTCCTTAATGAGCACTTTTTCTGGTAAGACCTTGGGTTCACATATATTTTCTCATCAAAAAGTCACTAACAGTTCTGAGAGTAAAGTATGTTTAATGTGAAGAAAATAGGGATTAGAAAGAATAATGTCTCCTAAGCTCTCACATATCATAAACAGAGACTGGTTAGATTAAAATTCAAACTAAGCCTTCAGATGACTGGAATTTTGAGTTGTATGTAGACTTTAATCTTGGATGAAGAAACTAGGGAACCTCAGAGCACTATAGCATTGTCTAAAAGGTCATGTATCTACTATGACTGTGGAACCACTATGCATGTTTCATAATTAGCGCAAATAGTTTAGCATGCACACTGAGGACCATTTTGGGGCAGTGCACCTTATAAGGATGACTCTGTTAAGAATATATATGTGTGTGTAGTTTTACGGATAGAGAGAAGGCAAGTCTTATTCTTGTTTTCAGTTATTTATTCAACAGATACTCATTAAGCATTTGCTCTAGGGCAGATACTATATCTAGGAGATAAAAAGATGAACAAGACAGACCAGATGTTTTCTCTTATGATGCTTATTCAAGTGCAGGAGATAAACAATAATCAAGTCAACATGCAATTAAGAAAATTACATAGTACTCTGTGCAGGAATTAAACAGGTGGATATATAAGAGAATAACTTAGGGGTAGAGGGACTGTTTTAGAACAAGTGGTTGGCATTTCAAAGAGGTTGCATTTAAGCTGGGCTCTATAGGATGGGGGAAAGCAACCCTTGGGAAAAGGTGAGAGAAGAGTGTCTGCACTCTGGTCCGATAAACAGCAGACGCATTTGTAACCATTTAAGCAAACTTGTCAGATAATGAGCACATCTCTGTGCTCCCTGGAGCTGCTATCATGAAGTTCTGGGAAATCACACTTAGCTGATATTTTTGGCATGTGAAGGGTACAACCATATGAAAAACATCTGCTTTCCTGCTTCAGATGAAATGTGTCCAAAAATGCCTGACTTTGAAATGAATTTGTTTTGTAAAAAGCAACAAAATGACGAGGAAATGAAATTTTAGTAATATTAGATAGAGCTCATCTCCAGCTTCATTGTAGTTAGCATTTTTAGTGTGTGGGATTTCTGTTGGAATTTCTACTAAAAGTCAGTTTCAATTGAGTTATATGGATACTGTCTTACAGGAAATCAGAGGAGCAAAGCTTTACCAAAATCCAAGTATGTTGTTACAAAATGCTGTTTGAAATTGAATTTTTTTTTCTTGTTGACATTAAACATCGTTATGTGTTGAATTGTGTGCCTCAAAATTCATATGTTAAAGTTCTAACTTCCAGTACCTCTGAATGTGACCTTATTTAGAAGTAAGGTCTTTATAGAGGTATTCAAGTTAAAGCAAGGCTAAGAATGTAGCCTCTAATTCAATATGACTAGTGTCCATATAAAATGGGGAGACACTCATAGAGGGAAGACAACAGGGGAAAGACAGCCATCTATCTCTAGGAGAGAGGTCTGGCACAGATCTTCCCCCACAGCTTTCAGAAGAAACCAAATCTGTGGTCACCTTGATTTTGAACTTTTTGCCTCCAGAACTGTGAGACTATAGATCACTTTTTCTTAAGTCATTCAGGTTTCAGCATCTTGTTATGGCAGCTTTAGCAAACTAATATGGCCATCAATTTATGAAAATAAGAAATATATAATACGCATAAGCTAAAAATTAGTATTTGGACATTTTCTTATCTCAGATTATTTCTATTTTATATCTTCAGTTTGTGTGTTGAGCAAGTTGTTTTAATTTGTAGCTTAATAAGAACGGCTTATGTAAGATACAACTAGGAAATAGGGATTATGCACACATTTGATATTTGTATACTTTCTATTATATTTCATTTTTTTCCCAAAGATTTTATATTTAACAGGCTGAAAAGAATAATTTAAAGATAAACTTTTGAATATAAAAATAAGAATCCTATACAAGTTATATATTAAAAAGAGCAAGACTGTTTAAATGCTTTGATCTGTCTTTTTAACCTTCTCTGTTTTGCTGTAGGACAGTAAAGTCAATTTGCTATCCAACTACAAATTAAATCTAAATCTATTCATGACAAATACTGCTATACATAATATAATAATGTGTTTAATACATTTGTGATGTTGCTACCTTCTCAGTGATTGCAGGCAAATTCATTGCCTTTTCTTTAAAACTATGCTGTGATCAGTTACCAGTACGAGTACAAATAGTCAAAATATTGTTTGTATTATGATAGTTGCCATAGCCTAATCATCATCTTGACTACTGTATAGGTAGAATATGGTTATAAGCCTCTAGCAACTGTGGATATAATTTCAAGAGACAAAAGAAGAGAACTAGAAAATGCAAAAATCTGGGAATATGCAAATGATCATGGAAAATGAATATTCCCCCCACTCCCATCTTCTTTCCATCATGCTTTTTCTAAAGTGAAGTCTAAATGCCAGAAGTAACGTTAGGCATTTATACTCATAGATGTGCAAATAAAAAAGGCCCATTCATTGACCTTAATGCTGTGGGAAATCCAGGCTTAAATAACTAAACTACACAGATACTATATAGTAAAAGAAAAGTTTTGAAAGATGTAGTGGGAGAACTTAGTCTTTTTCATTTGTGTTAAAAAAGAATCATCTGGGAAGGTAAAGTTCAATACTAATTGTAGAGATGTAGTGATAAATTAACTTTATGGAATAAAGATTTTGCGGGTCACCAAGTGAGGAGGGAATTGACGAGGGTGAATCTAGAGGTAGAGAGACCTTAAAGGCATATTTAAGGAGACAAAGCAGAGATGATGGTGGCCTTCCATAAGAAGACAGTAGTGGGGTATGGAGGAAGGGTTTCTGTTCACTCAATAAAGCTGTACTGGCTGTATAAGGCCAGTGTTTGCTCTGATTGGTTAGTTTGTATACCATTCTGGGTATTTAATATCTTGAGTAGGACGCCTGGGAGGAGATTATGTAAAAAAAGGATTGAGAAATATTTAAAAGACAGAGTCAAAAGGATAGACATGTAAATAGATGATGCAACACATCACTATGAGTATAGGAATCGACATGAATATGAGGACAGTATAGAGCTGATTCCAAGAGAGGTGATTAACTCTCTCTGAGATGTCAGACAAGACTTTTCAGAGAATGTGATGCCTCAGCTCATTCACCTCATGCAAAAAATAACTTAAGTGTTTTTCAGGCAAAAGGAACAGCATGTGTCCAGTGTATGAAGTATTAAAACTGAGTGTGTTATACAGGGATCTACACATTGATTGATATTGCCAGACTATGTAGTACAAGAGTGAAAGAATGATAGAGGTATTACTGGAAAGCCTTTTTTATCTTACGAGATATGGGGGTAGATGGAAATCTTTAACATTTACTCAGCTGATCACATTTAATGTATGCTTTCTGTATAATTCTATATTGGTTGTGGGGGTACTTTAATCAAAGGGTGATTTTCCATGCCATGTTTTACATCTATTCTATTTAGACGAATGCAAAGAGAATGAAATAAATGAGATCTAGTACTCCATTTATATGGTGTTGCCTCATTTCTTTATATAGTTATCTCTTATGGAATTTATTAGTGCTGATTTAAAAAGGAGCCACAGAACCTCTCCAAAGACAGAATATTTTCAAAGAAATTGGGTTGTTCTGGCAAATTGATTATACCCTACTTATATAATGTTGGTTTACAGATTTCCATACTTCATTTTTATAATATTAGCAGAACGCTTCATGATTCTGTGGTCATGAAAAAGATGACCATCTATATGATGTATGAAACCAATAAGAATACAGAAGGAGAATAATATGGCCTACACTATTCTGAATTGATGTCAGGCATAATACTGTGCATTCATCCTTTTATCTAGCCATCTGTATCCTTAAGATCTCTGCTTAATTGTCTCTTCTTCATGGATATTACAGACTAGTCTTAGTTTCCCTTTAGAAACCTGGACAGTTTATTTTCCTTATTATATATTTAATTAAATATTATGTATGTAAGTTTGTTTTGTTTTGTTTTTTTAGTATCCACCTACTAGTTAAAGTGACAACTTGAAAGGAGGAACATCATCTAAAGAAATGAGAATCATGTAATTCTTTTTGGCATGCTAGTGAATGTAGTGGTCAAGGGTTCTGGGACTTGGGTTGTAGGAATGGATTCAAATCCCATACTCCATCCCTCAAGCCTCATCCATAAAATTGAGACAACATTGCTACCCATGTCAGTGTTGTGTTAATTTATCACCTGTCTCTCCATCTGGCCTGCAAGCTTATGAGAACAAGAAACTTGGCATCTAGCTTGTTGTGTCTCCAGTGCCTAAAACATTGCTTGGCACGCCATAATCTCTCAATAAATAATTGTGAAATAAATGAATTAATAGACGGCATTTGTTGCTAGATAGGATTTTAGTGAGGAGTAAACAGATTTATGTCTGGAATGACCTTAGCATAGTGCCTATAACAGTCAGGCACTTAGTAAAATAAAACATATTTTTATTTAATTCCTAATACTTAAAGCAGTATTTGTATTAAGACAGCACTTGAGCGTTTTTGTTCATTCTTTAGTGTATATATGTTTCCACTGCTCTTGGATCAATACCTAGAAGAGGGATTACTGGGTTTTGGTGTAGATATATGTTTAACTTTATAAGACACTGCCAAACTGTTCTTCACAGTGACCATTTCATTTTCACTGTCACCATCAGTGTATGGAAATTTGAGCTGCTCTACATCCTTGACAACAGTTGGTGTTTTTCTTTATAAATTTAGCCATTCCATTGGGGGTGTAGTGGTATCTCATTGTGATTTTAATTTGCATTTTTCTCTGATGACTAATGCTGTTGAGCAATTTTTCACATGCTTATTGGCCAGTTTGCATATCTTCTTTTGTGAAGGGTCTGTTTTAGCCTTCTGCTCATTTTTAATCAGGTGTATGTCATTTTATTATTGAGTTGTAGCAGTTGTGTATACATTCTGAGTACAGTTCGTTACAAGACATATATATTTATAAATATATACACACATATATTTTTATATAGAGTTAAATTTTCTCCTGGCCTGTGACTTGCCTACTCACTTTCATAACAGCCTTTTATTTTTCCCTCAGTACTTTTATTTCAAAATAATTTTAGACTTAGAGTTGCAGAGATAGTACAGAGAGTTCCCAGATACCCTTCACTTAACTTCCTTTAATGTTAACATCTTATATAACCATGATACACTTATCAAGTGAAAAATAACATTGGCACAATATTATTAAATAGGCTACTTTACTATGTACTACTAAATAACAGATTTTAATCATATTTTTCCAATTGTTCCACTAATGTCCTTTTTCTGGTCCAGGATCCAATCCAGCATCCAATTCAGGATTCAGTATTGCATTTGGTTATCATGTCTTCTTAGTCCCTTCCACTCTACGACAGTTTCTTATGACCTTGACAATTTTCAGAGTTCCAATCAAGTATTTTATAGCATGTCCATTAATTTGAGTTTAACAGTATTTTGATGAACAGAAGTTTTAAAGCTTTTGCAGAGTTCAGCGTATCAGTGTTTTCTTACCCAATTAATGCTTTTCTGTGTCCTATTCAAAATAATCTGTCATCATCTAAAGGCTAACAAGATAGTCCCCTGTGTTTCTTTTAAGAAGTTTTATTGTTGTTGCTTTTATTTTGAGTTTATGATCTAGCTTGAGAATTAATTTTTCTCTGTGGATTGACATAGAGCATCAGTTTCCTTTCTTTATGTGCAACTGGTTTTTCAACATTATTTGCTTTAAAAAACTGACCTTTTCCCATTGTACTGCTTTGATGCCTTTGTTGAAAATGAAAATATGTGTGCGGATCTGTTTCTGGAGTCTAGTCTATTCCATCTCTCTAGTTGTCTCTCATGCCAATACTACCATCTTGATTACTGTAGAGCTAGAACAGTGGTTGATAACTTCTTCTGAAAAGGGCAAGTAATAAGTATTTTAGATTTGCATGCCATAAGGTCTTTCTCACAATTTTTTAGGCCTGTTATTATAGCATGATGGCAGCCATAGATAATATATAAGTTAATAACTGTGGCAGTGTTCCACTAAAATGTTATTTACAAAAACTAGGAACAACCTATGGGCAATAATTTGTTGATATGTGATATGAGAAAGACTTGAAATCAGATAATATAAGTTCTTCAATTTGGTTCTTCTTCTTCTTAATTATTGTGGTTAATCTAGATCCTACTCAAGTTCACATAAATTGCAGAAAAAGCTTATCAAATTTTACAGCATGTCTGACGGGAGTTTTATTTTAATTGCATTGAATTTATAGATCAGTTTGGGAGATTTGACATCTTAACATTTTGTTTTCAAATCTATAAGTAAGACATACTTCTTCATTGATTTGCATCATTATCTTATGAATAAGTTTATGTAGAAGTTTGCACCTAATTTGTTAAAAAAAATTTTCCCAAGTATATTGTGTCCCGAATGTTTTTTTAAAGTGTATGAAAACTTATTTTTCAGTTGTATAATTAGTAACCTTGCTTTCTGTGAGTTTTCTAAATTCCTTTACTGAACCTAGTACTTTAATTCACAAATTCCTTAAGAATTTTTAAAGTACACATTCCTATCATCTGTTAAAAAAGATAGTGTTATGTCTTGCTTTCCAATCTTTATGATTTTACTTACTTTACTTATTATATTGGCTTTCATTTCCAATACAATAGTACATAGAAGTAGAAGTGACAATAGCAGGCATCATTGCTTAATTTCTAGTGTTAGGAGGAAATAGGTTTCTGAATATTACATATAATATCTGCAAATTTTTTCATAGATTTTCTTTTATGGAATATAGAAGTTTCTTTACATTTTCGATTGGTGTCGACTTTCCTTTAAATCATGAATCAGTATTGAATTTTGCCACATACTTTCTCTTTTATATGATCATTTATTCTTCTTTTCTGCCCTTTAAATGAGTTTGGGAAATGTATTAATTGATTTCAAAATGTTACAGCATGTTGACATGCCTGGGTAAACTCCATTTGTTCATATTCTATTACTCTTTTAACATGTTGCTAGATTTTATTTGCTAATATTTTATTAAGGATGTTTGTGTCTATGTTCAGGTGGAAAATAGGTGCATATTATTCTCATAATATCCTTTTCTGGTGTTGGTATGAAAATTTTGCTGGTCTCAAGAAAATACTTAGGAATGTTGGCATTTATCCATTTTTTTGTAGTTGATTCTATAGGATTAACAACATTTCTTACGTAAATTTGATATAATTTACAATGTAGCAACCTAAGATTGTGGAACTTTTTTTATGTGCAAAAAATTTCATTAAAAATGATGTTCATTTCATAGTTACTGACAAATTAATATTTACTGTTTCTTCTTGTGTCCATTTTCTGAACTATCTCTCTAAATGAATTTAGATTATTTGTAAAATGTAGTAACATAAAGTTGTTCATGATTTCTTTATTTTATTTTTAATTCCTTTAGACTATTTGGTAATATTCTTTTTTAAAATTTCAGATATTATTAGTTTGTATTCTCTCTTTCTCTCCCTGGCCCTGAGCCTTAACAATGAGACTAAGAGTTTATGAACTTACTGATATTTTTAAGGATTTGTGGTATCACTGATTTTCTTAACTTTTCTGTTTTCCATTTTGCTGGTTTTTACTCATATTTATTATTTTCATCTTTTCAATGTATGCTAAATTTGTATTTATATTTTAATTCTTTAAGATAGATCCTAGATTGTTAGTTTTAAGCCTTCTTCTCAAATATTGGCATATAAAATGATAAATTTCCCTCTAAACACTGATCTAGGGCTGCATTACACAATTTGAAATGTTCTGGCTTTGTTATTCAACTTAAAGTATTTTAATGAAATTAATGATTTCTTTTATAATCCATGAGTTATGAAAAATAATTTTGTTTAACTTCTAAATTTTATGTTGTTTCCCAAGATTTAACTTGATGTTATTCTTAAAATATAAAGTGAAAGAGAATGTGCAATTATTAAATTTTAAGATAATTTGTTATTAATACATAAAGCGTAAGAGAATATACGATACATGACATTGGTTCTTATACATTCTTAAAATTCATTGAAGCTTTTTGCAAAGACTTTTAGGTTATTTTAGTTAATATTTCATATGCACTGGAAAATTATACCCGTTCTGCTGTTCTGGGTATAGTGTTTTATAAATATTAACTAGGTTATTTAGCCTGTAGTGTTATTGACATCTTAAGTGCCCTTCTTGATTTTCTAGATTACTTTATTCATCAACTACAAAGAGAAGGTTGTTAAAATTTTCCGTAGAATAGATTGTGTCTGCTTCTTCCTTTAGATCAGTCAGGCTGTGTTTAATTTATTTCAAAGCGTTGCAATTAGTTGCATATACATTTCATGTTGCCTTTTTGATGTATTGATGTTTTTGTTGTTGTGACAACCCACTTTTATACTGAGTGTTCTTCCTTGTCTAGAACTCTAATTTGTCAGTTTTTACTGCAGCCACTCTGGTTTTCCTAGGATTAGCATTAGAATTTTTTTAAAAAATTCTGTTATACCTCTGTGGATCTTTATATTCAAAATGTCTCTGTTGTGAAGGATTTATAATTTAGTTTTTCTTTCTTGTCCAGTTTGACAATCTCTGTAAGATGAATGGATTTTCTCGTCATTTATATTTGCCTTTACTGTAATTATTTATGTATTCAGGAGTTTAAATCAACCATTTGCTATTTCTGTTTCATTTATCCTATTTTTTTCGTTCTTTCTTGCCATGTTTATTGAAGATATTTTAGTTACTTTTTCTCTTCTCTTTTAATTCTTGGATTTCTATTGGATTATTTTCAAAAATTTTTGCATCTCTGCTAAGAGCTCTTATCTGTTACCTTATTATACACAGCTTTTCCTTTGAATTCATGAAAATATAAAGGCTGTTTTAAAATCTTTATCTAAGAATATCAAAATTTCTGGGAACAAAAACATCTTGGTCTTCTTCATGGATGTTTTATTTAATGATTATCAATCACACTTTCCTTCTTCTTCTACTTTAGGAGTTTCTTTGATGTTTTTTGTCTTCTGTCCTGTTGAAAGTTCAGTGTCTGCAAACACTGTATGATCTATAAAATTCCGGGTCAACTATTTTAGATTTCCATAAATTGTTTTCTGCAAGATCTTACAATGTTTTGACCTGTTCATGCACTGCTTAGTATTTGCCCATGTCTCCATGGAAAACCCTTATGGAGATTTCTGGAGTTTTTTCTGTGTGCAACTCTCTTGTCTCATATCCTGCCCAGTACTTTCTCATTAGCCCCAAATCTTGATCTCTGTTTCTTCTGCCTCCCTAGACTATTGCTGCCTGCTTAAGGTGTGTGTGTGTGTGTGTGTGTGTGTGTGTGTGTGTGTGTATACTGTAATACCTTTCATTAACTTTTTATTTAATGATTATCAATCATAATTTCCTTCTTCTTCTAGTTCAGGAGTTCCTTGGATGTTTTTTGTTTTGTTTTGTGTGTGTGTATTAATCTGTACAATATTGTAAAGTATAGTAGTAAAGTAAAGTATAGTAGTAACTTAAGATCAAGCACTTAAAATGGTGGGTTTCTAAAACTTCACCATTAACATTGAAATATTTTTCCATAAAAGCATAATTAGGTCATAGCTTTTAAACTGTCAAAAGAGAGATAGCATAGTTAACAGTTTCAAAGCTAAAGCACTCAAATGGTTACTGCAATTTAAAATAGATTAAATATATTTAATATATATATTTAATTGTACTTTGAACAGTGCTCTCCCAGATGGGAAGCTGTGGTGCTTATGAATCTCCCTTCCTGTGTTTCCTTTCTTCTGAAGGTCACAATTCTGTGCTGTCTGATATTTAATTCTTAAACACATTTGAGTAATGTATTTTATCCAGATTGATAGATTGTTTACAGCAGGCAGTGAAAGGGGAAGGAATATGAGGTATGGCAACATATCTAATGCTCATTAATCCTCAGAGCCAGAACCAGACATTAGAAACATGTTTTCATCTCATGTTGCTTGTCCATGATAACTTCTGATTTGTAGATTATTCAGTCCATGGATTGGCATACACAAGTACATGTTCCATATCTAATATAAAAAACAACTTGTCTCTTTTATAGGTGACTGTGTTAAATAGTGAAAGTACTAATCTTTTAAACAATCTATATACTTTATTTCTCATTATTTATATTGGAATATATCTAAGTTTATGGTGTAGCTTTATTGTATCAAATCAACTTTATTTTTTCACCTTACTGTACATTCTAATTTAGATAATGTCTTCTTCATCATTATATTGAAGTTATATTTAGATTTCTATAACATAGTGGAAATGCAGACAATTTTTATGTTTTATAATGCATAAATTGTTTTATGCAAAATAATATAAATATTTTACATCAAATAAAAAATATTTTCATACAAGTATAAAATATAAATAAAACAAATTTATAGAATGATTATAATTATTTAAAATACATACAATAATTTATTTTGTAATATTTATTTTATAGAGTCCATATTTTTAAAATATGTGTATGTAAAATAATTTTAATAATGAGATAGTATTTTTTTATTAAACTATTTTGTATTGTTTAGATATTTGACATGTTATTCTTGCTTTCTTTTTCTCACAGAGGGAAAAAGTAGATAAAACCTAGATCTATGTATGCATACTTAATTCACATAAAAGAAAATCAGGTTCAGTGTCAAATAAGTTATACTAGATTTTTCTTGGAAAATATATTAAGAAAATCTGTGCAGTATTGAAAAATATTGTAGTAACTTAAAACCAAACACTTAAGCTGGCGGATTTCTAAAACTGTGCCATTAACATTGAAAAATAAAAGCATTATTAGGCCATTATCTTTTAAACTGTCAAAAGGGAAATAGCATAGTTAACAGTTTCAAAAATAAAGCACTCAAAAGTTTACTGAAAATTAAAATAGATAATGGAAAATCACAACTGTCTGTTTAATGATCTGTGGTTGAAAAGTAATTAATTCTACCTTGCTAAAGGTAAATTATTTTCTCATCCTTTGAATACTACTTACAGAAACTTCTTAAAAATTTTTAACATTTTATTTATTTTTTAACAAAGATTTGGTATAAAGTAGATTTCTTTAAAAAATTTCATACTTCTTTTGGAAGGCAAATCTCATACATGTATATAGATCTTTGTGTTTTCTTCATGATTTCAAGATAGTTTTGTAATTTGTTCCAAGAGTTTGTAATATATACATTTTTTTGCAGGGCCATTTATTCAAAACATTTTCAGGCATTTCAATAAGTGCTGAAATTTTATTATTCAAAACATTCCATTGACTAAATAATAGGTGTTCATTTAAAAACATCAAGAAAAAATTGATTTAAAACAATCATTACAATTTAAAACATTTGAGGAAATTTTGACGTTTCTTGATATGTTTGGAAACATCCTTTAATGACATTAAACCTGGAAGAGAAATCATTTAATATAATAATCTTATTTTAATTTTATGGGTATTTTCTTCTTTCACAGAGAAAAGAGCTTGTACATAAGGGTTTATAACCATAGAAGCCATAAGGGCACTCAATGCTAATAGTTCAGACATTACTTGAAAAAGGCTTATAAAGTTAAAGAAGGGAAAGTAAAGCAAAGCAAAAGCAACAGAAGTAAGAAACAAGCAAACCAAAAAAAACTATTAACCAACCCCTGTCAAAGATTATACAAAGTAATAACACTTTATATACATCTTACTCCTGCAATGACCTTATGATATCTATTTTACAAAGGAAGAATTATTGATCCCTGAGCTCACATTCTTTCCATTATTCCATGTTGACTTCAGTGTCATCCACTGCAGCCCTTTTGTTTTGTATGGGATGGTTGGGGGGGGTTGAAAAAAAGAAAATAAAATTAATGAACTAGTCAAAGATTAAAAAAAACACAGAACTCTGTCAAAAAGATGGAGGTACTTAGTTTACTCAATTAAGGACACACAGTATGTAGTACTTTGAATATTCAGTCTTGAATATCCTCAGTGCTCTCTTCTGTAGCAGACTCAGCAACATTCCTCAGAGTGATAAAAACTCTTCTGGAGAAATCAACTTAGAGAGAACACACATATTCAAACTTTAAAAAGCTACAATTCTGCCCCCACAGGACCCATGGAACTTATATCCTGGGGTCTTTGAACCACTTGCCTTGTTTTATTGTTTTTGGATGACTTCTTCTTTTTATTGCTGTCCTAGCCAGTAGGCTTGGTATTTGAACCATGAAATCAATTTTCCTCATCATGGAATGTGAAGGGCTACAGGATATAATGCTTTCTCTCCAAAAAGAAAAGAAAAAAAAAAGAAAGAAAGAAAAGGAAAAAAAGAAAAAAATTAATAGAGACAGGAAAGACAATTTAGCAAGCACTCAGGTTCACCATGGCTTGTCCCGCCGGCCCCTGTTCTCTCAGAATGAAGACAAAACACTTAGTCTTTTCATGTTTCTCTTTTACCTAATCTACAGTCTTTTCATGTTTCTCTTTTACCTAATCTACTCAGTGGTGACAAATGGCTTGAAAATATTTTTCTGGATGGCTCTCATTTTGGAAGAAAATATATTTTGTTGTATTTTAATTTTTATTTTGTTGATTATTTTCAAAATGCTACATAGTCACTAATAGGGATGCCATTGGTAATATCCAGAGAGGGGATTAATTCCATCATTTAGAGATAGTTACATTGCATACATTTTACTGATTTTAACTACCCACTGAAATCTTGAACCTTTGATTGCTTAGGAGGAAGACAACACACTTTCACGTTAATAAGGGCTCCTAGAAGATTAACTAGTCTATTTATTCCCTTATTCTATAGATGAATAAAGGAACTCTAATAAGGTGAATGATTTGCTTAAGGTTATTTTGACTCCCAGTTTGCTCTCCCCATGTTTGCTCCCTATTATTGCTCATAAGTTGGGCCCCAGGAAAGATTGCATGCTTTCTCTCTCAAGAGAGAGAAATGATAATTATTTTCTTATTTTAATTGCTTTGAAGTATAATGATTGATAAATTCATATTGGAGAAAAAGATGAAATCATAAGTTTTTAAAAATGGTGCCTGCAAGAAGAATTTAATAGTTCATTACTCTTGATTTGGTGAGAACTTTATATTTCAACACATTGCAGTTTCAGGGTCTCAAAGCCAAGAGAAAGACAGGAATATGATATATTTTTGCCCATAATTAATTTTCAAATGCATTATGCCATGTGAATATGGCTAGAAGAAATAAAATAAAACTAAATCATTTGAATCTATCTTAACTTCTTAATGAAGAAAGGGTACTGGTTATTCAAAGATACCCAGAAGAGATAACTTAATACAGTTGTAGGATACTTCTATGATTTTTTTTCTATTTGAGTATTTATAAGAACTTATTATGATGTATTTTGAGGCATCTATTTCAGTCACTTTTCTTTTTCTACATTTGTCTTATTTAGATCTGAAACATGACTCAAATATCCATGCAAAGTCTTCTAAATTTCATACAATAAAGTATTATTTTTAAGACTGCACTGTGTGGTAGCTTTTCAACAAAAATTGTAGGTGAGGCTATGTTTTACTCTCTTTATTTCTTAAAGTTGATTATTTCTGAATGTTTCTCTAAGAGACATCTTAATGTCTCATATTGAAAGCAATCAATAAAATTTTAAGTAATTTTACATTTGATCAAAAAGCTTAAATAAAGGAAATTTTCACTCAAAGTGATATAGGCGAGTGACAGCTGCACTCCAAAAACACAGGCAGAGTCACTGGAGGCTTCAGAGTCTTCTTAAGTCAAGTGGGGCTTGAGGGCAAGCCAGCATCCTGGCTGGAGATGAAAGGAAAGAAGCCTATGACATTCCCTGAAATCTCCATCCCCTTCAACCAAGTAACTTCAAAGGATGTAACAGAACTCAGCTTGTGTAATGGGTCCAGAAGGCTTTGAGCAGTCAAGCGACAAAGAGATCTTGTGAAGAGAATGATGTTGGTATTATTGTCTAGATTATGCTAGCGCATATTCTCGTCTTCACAGGTCTTCATCAGCATCATAGACTGGTTGAATTCAGCCCAGTCATTCTTTGTTTGCTTTTTTGTTTCTTTAAAAAAAAAAAAGACAGTGCATTTAAACTTGAGTTCCCATGGGCTCTCATGATTACAGCTTGCTGAATTCAGATTAGTTTCTGCCTATTAGATAGAACACTTCAGCAATCCTAATGCCATGGGGCTCAGTGGTGCTTTCTTCCTGGGCAGAGCTAATGACCATTGCTACACCTGGGTCTGTGTCCTTCAGGTTTGGTCTTGCAGCAAAACTCAGAGACCAGAGTTTATAGCGGTTTGCCAGATAGTAAGTGAACTAATTCTCAGGAACCCTGCTGCTTTGTGTACTTACAGAAGAGATGCAATCATGTTGAGACCACCTGTGAGCTTTAAGCAAAGTGTTCTTGATTTAAAGCATAGTATATAGGCTCACTGAGTTAAAACTCATCTTGGGAGATTCAACAACTTTGAACTCGGTTTTCAAGCATTTCATACATAAGATAACAAAACTTCTAACATGAGGGTGAATGATATCTCGCACTAAATGTTGGATTTTATGGGGTTTTGCATTTACTGAATGGAAAAAGACCAAAAGGCGTCTGTAGGGCATGAGTCTGCTGGAAAATATAGCCTTATTATGATTATATATATATATAATCATAATGATTAAACTGTGTGTATGATTAAACTGTTCTCTAAATAAATATTTTACCAAGTATATAAAGATGTAATATTTAAAGTATATTTAAAGTTGCACCTTGCAGAGTTATCAGTATTAGTAGAAAAATCTGTAAAGAAGAAAAAAATTCACATTATCCAGTAAAAGAGTGCTGGTGGTATCTAAAATTAAGGAGAGCTGAGTGCAGTGGCTCACACCTGTATTCTCAGCTCCATGGGAGGCCTAGATGGGAGAATCATTTGAACCCAGGTTCAAGACCAGCCTGGGCAAAATAGCGAGACCTCATCCCTACCAAAAAGACCAAAAAAAAAAGAAGAAGAAGAAGAAGAGCCTGATGTGGTACTGTGTGCCTATGTTCCTCCAACTATTCAGGAGACTGAGGTAGAAGGATCGCGTGAGTCCAGGATGTTGAGGTTGCAGTGAGCCAGGATTCTGCCACTGTACTCCACCACCCTGGGCAGCAGAGTGAGACCCTGACAAAAAAACATAAAATAAAAAATAAAATTGAGGGGCAAAGTCTGTATATGTTAAGATGATGTGGTAGAAGATCCCTAAGGTATATTTTAAATGAGGAAAAAATCATGTTTAAGATGATCATAAAATGTTTACATTTTTATTTTTTTCTGGAATATTATATGACAACCTTTGACAGTGGTTGCTTCTAGGTGAATATGGTTTAGTTTTTTTCCTGATTTCTAGTTATTCTACATTTATTATGTATTTTTTCTGTGTATCTTTGTCTTAATCTGACAGATAACGTATGTATTTATATGTACAATATGATCTTTTGTGGTATATATACATTGTTGAATGTTTAACTCTAGCTGATAATTTTTTTAATAAGAAAATCCATCAATCTCATTTCAATTTTAAGGGGAAAAGAAACCTTAATTGGAGACAAAATAAATTGAAAAGTCAAATAAGAATATACAGCTACTATGTATGTTAAACTTGTTTGCAAATTTTAAATAATTGATTTATTAAATTATTCTAACAATCCTCTAAGGAGGTATTATGGCCACTGTTTTGCAGGTAGGAAAAAAGAATCAGAGGTTGCATAACTAGCTCAAAGTCAAATTGCACAGCTAGTAAGGAATAGAACCAGGGATCCCTCCCAGGTTTCTCTGATTCTAACTTCTGTGACTACAGTTGCCTTCCTGAAGGCAGTTTGATAGTTTGTTGCCATTGGCCTATCCGCCTCAGAAAGGGAGGGAAGGTGGTAAATTCTTTTCACTATTGCTAGCTACTAGCCTTCTGTAACAGTTCCCCTTTTCTCATATGGGTTGTAGCAAAGTTCAGGGGTGGAAATGTGAAATTCTATTTGATTACAGAAAATGTAAGATGAGGGTTGATGGTAGTGGATCAAAGAATGCATGCCAACTTATCTACTTTATCTTATTTTAATTTTTCCAATTCATTATAGAAAACATAAGGATATAGAACTATGAAATCCCTTTCTTGTATGCTGCCAACTCATAAGGCAGTCTCACACAGCCTCTGTTTTAGAGTAGTACATCTCCTTTTGGAGTTGCCCCTAACTTTATTTCTGGTTCAATTAAAGGCATGCTTGAAAACCTGCAAATACTAGCAGAGAAATCATCCATTTAAAGTCACAATTTTAATCACTGAGCCTTGAATACCATTCAACCTCTGGAGTATAGAATCACTATTTTGAGTTGTTAACATTTGATTTCTCAAGGGTACCTTGATATAGTGAAATTTCAGGGTAATTTAGGGCAACCATCTTCAAATTTTTCTACAAGAAAATCAACCATCAAGAATTCTTTGAAATTAGTGAAACAGAAATTTCTTTTTTAAAGGTCTTAAATAATTCATTCAAATTATTTTACTATGTCATTCAGCTTGTCCTTTCTTCTATAGTATTTTTATGGAATAATTATATCTCTTTCTATATAATTTTTAGACAAGCTTTTAGGATTTGATAACTGAATATTATAAATAATAGATAATTCTTATGAGTATATGAGGTAGGTGTTATTCAAGAAAAGTTCTTCTACAATAAAAGTGTTTTGAGTAATCTATCGTTGAATCATACAAAAAATGAGAAATATATGTGAATTAAATTTTAAAGTATTCAAAAATGAAGAATGTAACTTTGAGAATAGCTGAAGGTAACTTGTGACTCAACATCATGTGATTTTTTTGGTGGTAACCCAAACCAATAGCAGCAACTGTTTTAAACAGGGAATATTTTGTAAACCAATTAGAATTTCAAATGCCAAACCATGAAGGAAGATAGATTTAGAAAAATAAGGACTTTGTATTGACTAAATTTCTTAAGTTTTTACTACTTACATGTAGAAAAAATTTTGAATTATGGAAGTTACTTTAAGGAGACATTTTAACAAATGTTGATGGGATATTTCCTCACTGATTTGAACTTTCTTTATATAAAATAAAAATAAACAAAGCCATCAAGTGGGATTTTAACTTTGAAAATGTACAAGATTGCACTATGATCATTATTTGTTGCCTGGAGAAATATTAAGCGAATTTTACAATGTGAAATTTGGCTTCACTTAGAAAACCTTTCACATTTAATGCTTCCTCACAGAAAAACCTGTTTACCCTTTGTATCTCAGAAGATTCTGAAAATATTTGCCGTTGTCAATCATCTTATACGTGCTATACTCACACACAATCAACTATGTACATGTCAGTAAATATATTCCCACTGCCCTTTGAATTGTTAATATGAATTGTATCTAACCATGAATCAACTCACTTAGATAATAGGTGGTAAAACTCTCATGTTTTATGTACATTTTAGAATGAAAACAGAGGAGAAATTGTCAGCTCTCACAATCTCTCATCTATTGCATAATCCAGTAGACATTCCCGAATTATTTTTGTATCATCAAATGTAGACAGTCTTAGAACAGCATGCTACAACCTCGTAACTTACATAATATTTTTCTTGTCTTTCTGATTAGATAATAAACTCTAATAACTTGACTGAAAGAAAAATTAAATGTTTAATTTTGTCACAATTACAGTACTTACGCTACTTCTATAGGCATTTGAGTTTGAGATATTTTTAGAGATTAATTTTAACTATATATGTTTAATTAACAGTGTTTAGAAAGGCACACGCTAGATCAAATAAAATGTTTTAAAATTTAGTTGTTTTAATAGAGATTGTGTATATATTTATTGTGTACAGCTTGTTATTTTAAAATATACATATGTTGTATGATTAATAAATAATGCTAGTTAACATATTCATTACCTCACATCAGATAAGGCTTTAGAACCAAGAATGGTTCAACATTAGCAAATAAATATATTAAGGTAATTTATTATATTAATAGATTAAAGGCAAAAAAAATTATCATCTTTCTAGATGCTAAAAAGTCCATTAAGATGATCAGATAAATATAAGTATACCAAGTTTTCCTCCGTACCAGAAATAATCCATTAAAATGTAATGGAAATATATATTGAAATATGCATATTTATTTATGGAATGAAGAGTAAAACTGAACTTGAACAGTTTAAAAATACACATTTTCTTATTTTGTTGGAACCAATGTTATACAGACTTCAGTTATCCCAAATTGATCTGAAAATACAATGGAATTTTCATCAAAATATCAATGGGAATTTTTTTTGTGAATTTAGCAGTTCATTGAAATTTGTGAATTTAGCAGTTCATTGAAACCTAGCATAAGAAAAAGATCACATTCAAATTAATAAGGAAAAGATGCAAACCTAAAATTATTAATGACTATACAGTAAAACTTGCAATTAATAAAATAGAAGATTTTTCTTTATTCTTTTCTAGAATTGGGGGAGAAAACAAAGTGTAATTATCTGTAATATGTAACCATTTCATTTGTATCAACAAGGACTAAAAAGGAAAATTAGAAGAGACATTGTGAAATATTTCTCAGCCTCAATACTAAAATAAATTTGTTATTGTAATAAAGAGATACCACTTTATTTTTAGAAGCTATTAAAATATCAGTATTCTAAACAATTTAAAATGTTGCTTGTAATTAATATTATCTATCAAAATTAAAAATATGCATATTACTTAATGCAACTATCTTACTTTTGGAAAACTATCTTTCATAAATACCGGCATTCATGCAAAAATAAATATCTGCAATGATACTTGTTCCAGCATTATTTGTAATAGAAAAAGAAAAAACATTGGAAGCAACATAAAGTTTATCAATGGGAAAAAGAATGTATATATTTTTGTAAACCAATAAAATAGAATACTAGGTGGAAATAAAAAGAATACAGTAAATTTCCATGTACTCATTTGGAAGATGTCTGAGCTATATCATATAGTAGAAGTGCTTATTGAAGGTAAAGGTGTATAGCATGAACCCATTAGTCTCACAGCAAGCTGTTTAACAGTGGCTAGCTTTTGGAGTGTATAAAATTGGCAAAGAAAGAACACTTTCTTTTTACATTATTGTACTTCATTGTTGTATTTTATGAAAATGCCTATTTGTTACTATTTAATTAACAGTAAACAAATTACAAGGAAAGAAAAAGAATGGAAAGAAATGCATAGACCCTGGTAGCCATGCAGAGCATGCTGGGGATATGAGGAAATGAGATGTTTCACAGAAATAAGTTTTAGAAGTGCCTGATTATTTAGGGACTAGGGACTAGGATGAGAAGGGACTAGAGTCTATAGATGTTTAGAAAGCAGAAACAATGTGATTAGATAAGAGGAAGAGACAGAGATGTGCTAACAATTACATCCAGTGATAAGAACTTGAGGCTAATTTTTTAAATTAATAAACTAAGACCCTCTTCCTGGATTATAGATATGATTAAAGGTATCTTGTGAGTCTAAGTACCTGGTGTAAAAAAATAAAATAATACATTTTAGAAAAGTCTTGAAATATGAATGACTTTCACTTTCTGAGATCTTGTAGTGAAGGCATGAATTCTTACTTAAAAAGCAAGATTGAAATATGGCCTGTAATGAAATTAAAAAAAAAAAAGTCTGCTACCCTTTTTTCTGTACTAGTAACATTAACTTAGTTATTCATCTGTTTTTGCACCTGAATTACAGAAATCACCCTCCATAGCACACTTCTTTTTCTTTGACCACTTCACATGATGGTGTTAATGTGATCAAGACTTAATAGATAAGTCACTTGATACTTGTCCTGTCCATGAGGCTGAACACATATCAAACAATAACCACTCTCTTATAGACAGAATGTAGTGTGTTTGCATTCAGAATGCCATTTTATTTAATTTGCTCTAAAGCACAATTTCCAGTAGTATAAAGTACAGAGTTTTCAAGCTGAGAATTTCCTAGACATAGCTCTACTACCTTTATAATTAAGAACTCCTACAGGAGTCATCCCTGTTGGTTTTGAAGGTTCTGAAAGGGATACTATACCCTCAAGTGAATAGCTTCTAAAATGAATAAAACAATTGCTGCAATACTGAAGGGCCCTTAGAAAAGCTTCCAAATGACACCTTCAGAAGCCTTACTTCTGGCCCAGGATCAGTACTGCTCTTATCAGATGATGAGAATAATTGTTCTTATTTAGTTATTTAAATAGTTTAATTCACTATTAATAGTTTAATAGTTCCGGTGAATTGCATTTGCACCTGAGAAGTTTTGTACTGAGTACATGAACTATAGATAAACACATTTCTTTCTTAAAGAACTCTAATAATGACAAGTAATGAGTGATTGATTTAAATCTCATGGAAGTATCTCCAGTCCTATGACTATTTATTCAGTTTTTGTTTTTATTATATAGTTAGCAACAATTTTCACTATGAAACAATTTGCTCAAACACTTACATCATACATTGGAACTCTGTTATTTTTATTATTTCTTATTATTAGTCTCCTGACCATTTTGGTGAATTTCAAGATTAGCAACTATGTCATTTTCAAAATCAATTTTGTTGTCACAGGTAAATTTGGCAAGTATTAGTTTCATACAATAATGCTGGCTTTATCTGTCATCCAAAAGCATTTCCTTCTGTTGTGTAGAAATATTTACAAATGAAGGAGGGGCCAATGGCTTGTGATAGCATGAAGAGCCCTGTCAGAATACCAATGGGATTCTAGAGTGAGAAATGAAATTTCTGAATAGACATGACTGTCATTTGGAGAAAGACCCAGAAGAAATAACTTAGACCTCATAAGCACATGAGTAGGAATACTTTGTTCTAAAGGTATGGTTTGAGAATATTTTGAAAAAAAAAAATTCACCAGAAAGTAGTTATGTATCTTATGTTCTATTAACTCTTTATCAAAACTTAATGTGAACTTGCTCCGTGACAAGCATAATATAAAGTTTTAAAATCTAACTAATTTTAGGCCCATGTTTTCTCTTCTGTAAAACTGGGATATGTTTTAACAGTTCTAACATTTGGTGGGGGTTGGGCAGAGAGTAATAATTCTGGGTGTTTATTGAGCACTTACACTGTGCTATATAGTAACCAAATGCTTAATGAATAACATCCCAGTTAAACCTCACAGGATTCTACAAAGTACATTCAATAACCCCTATTTTATCATTGATGAAAAGGATTTAGGGGGTACCTATGTGACTTACCCAAGTTCGCAGTGGTGATAAACTGCAAACCACCTTTGTAAACCATGTTTGTCTGGTTCTAAACCTGAACTCTCAACCAGTACTCTAAAATGTTCCCATAGCTGATTTCTTTAAGCACTTTTTTTATTCTGGAGATTTTTTATTTATTACATCTCTCAAAATACTGGACATATAGTTTATATTTTTAAGAATTGTTTTAGAAGTAGCATGTGGAATTCAAGACAAATTGAGATAATTTATTTGTGAAATTTATAAGACTCCTAGCCAGAGACAGTAAGTATAGGTAGGTAACTTAAACGCTTTTAAAATTGAACACATTTGCAGCAGAAATTTTGTCCTAAAACCCAATGAAGACACTTATTTGTTGGGCACGCTTCTTTTTTTCTCCAAAGTCTAGTGATCCTCTTCCATACCTGTAGCAGAAACATTAGATTTTCTGATCTACTACAGAAACTATTTTCCGTATCCCCTGGCCCATAATTTATCATTCAAAACCCATTAGTATGCTTTAGGAAGACATTAGATGTAACCTTGAATTTAGGTCTATTGCAACAGTACAATCTCATAAAGAAAAGGAGCTTGAATTCTTATAGTTATCAAGTGGTGACTATAATAAGCCTAAGGCTAGTAAGCTTAATGAAAGCAGTCACCTTTAATAAGCCTAAGGCTAAACAATTTTGTGTAGCACTTTTTCTTTGCTTTTCAAAGGACAGCTCCCTGATCATATAATCCTTCAATAGAGTTTATTTAACATGGTATAGAGAAAAAGACCTATATGACAGCTGAAATATTGCCCAAGCATATGTCCTAATTTACGTTTCTCAGTGTAGGCTGTGTCCATAATTTCACTAAGATGCTGTTCCAGTAAAGACTTCAGTTCCTTAATCAAATAATCTTGAGTTCAGATTCCCTCATTTCCTACCCGTGCAATCTTAATGAATTCATTTACTCTGTCCTTGCTTTCCTCATATGTAAAAACGGAAGATGATGTTAATATCCACCTTATAACATTGTTAGTGAAGATTAAATTAAGTGGTATAATTTATGTAAATTCCCTGGCACAGAGTATGTGCTAAATAAATGTTACCTTTCATTATCCACCTCGTGTATGTTATTTGCCTTTTCCCCCTCATGGGCTACTAAAAAAAGCTTTCTACATCATTTTGAGGATCATTATGTCTTCTACTGTACTCATCTTGCTACATAATAAATGGTTTAAACCAAAACAAGACTGATCTTTTCTGCAGGGAAGAAACTGTGATTAGAAAGTCTATTTGGCATAGTTTTGTTACTCAGCAGCCATCCATCCATGGAACTAATGGTCTGTTTGAAGAATGGTGACTATTTCATTAGAGTCTATGGTTTCAGCCATCAAATGATGATCAGCTTCACTTTCAGTCTGTCTTGCATTTCTTTTGAAGTCATCACTGTTCTCTAATCATAAGTTTACCTCTTGACAGAAACTCAAAATATGGGCACTTAACATAATGTAAGAAATAATGATCTTTGCAATACAACCATTAACAGATTTTTGATTCATGAGCTTGATAAGTAATTTTTTCCAGCTAGGAATGATACCTACTGCTTCTTGTATAGCCATGACATCAGTCTGTACCTTTTGTAAATGTTTTGCTCTTAGGAGGCACCACACAAAATTAGTAACAAAGAAACATAATCATATTTTGCTCTAGGCTGGAAAGGAGCTTTTTTTGTGCTATGAATAGTGAATGGTTTATACAAGAATTTAGAAGTGAAATTAATTTTAGCACTGGGGATAATAAGCAGATAACTGTAATGTGCAAAAATCAGCCATTTTTATAACTGGGAGATTTATTTTTAAAACATTCTGTAATCAAAAGCCAATAATCATAAAATAGTAAGAGGCAATAACTTTTTCCCACCCTAAAGGTTTAATAAGTATCCCTTCAGCCATAAAAACATATTTATACAGTCATTTCTCACCAAAACTGCATTGTTAAAGTGAGATAATGGACCATAGGTAAAGAAAAGTAAAGACTGCAAGAGAGAAATATTGTCTTTTTCCTCAAGAGAGCTGAGAAACAAAGTACATTGGGCCTGAAATCTACTTCTAGGACTGAACCTAAATGTTCCCATGACTTGTAAGTTCTTTTGAAGCAATTAGAATCTTTAGGTTCTTAGAAAGAATTGAAAAAAACATAACTTAAAGCAAGAATCCATTTGTGTCAAGCCAGGTTTTCTTTCTATTGTCTCTATAGAGCCTTCTACTTTTCATTCAAACCCTTTGGACCCCTAAAGCAATAGCTCTATTAACAGACAATGCCGTAGAAGATGAACAGTGTGAACAGTGATTAATTTGTTCATCCTATTCAACTGGCCAATTATTGTTGTCCATTAAGTTGTAGTGTGTGTGTGTGTGTGTGTGTGTGTGTGTGTGTGTGTGTGTGTGTGTGTGTGTGTAATTTCAGAACCTAGAATAAATGCTTTTGTTAAATCTTCACAGTTACTCTGTGAATTGGGCATGAGTGTTAATATTTTATAGATAAGAAAAATGACAAAAAAATAAATAAATGACCAGTCCAAATTCATACAACTAACAAAGGAGCAGAGCCAGTCCCTCTTGTCAAGGGATAAGAAACACTTCCCTCACATTTAATTCTTAACAAAACCTTTCTATTTGACTCCATATACTAAAACTGTGTTTGAATTTTTCCCTTTAAACCTTCAAGTTAAATAATTTTCCACCCACAGAATAATATATCTGCAATTTAACATGTATAGCATTTTTCACTGGAAGCAATTAATAAGAGTACAGAGAATGGGAAAGACAATGATTCTCCCCCAAATCTCTCTTCATACCTGCCCCAGTTCTATCCTCTTTGCATTATTTTACCTGTTTAGGAAAAAATATTGAAGAAATCTCTGTAATAATTTATGTAGGAAAGTTCCATATTGCTATAATGAGCTAAAAGCACCAAACTTTGATTTTTTTATTAGCTTGTCACCCAACAGAAGAGCAAGGGACAAAAGATGAGTTATTTTTACCAGGAAAATTGATGGAGGAAGATTTTCAATATCTGTGGGACCACTAAATTATGTAATATCCACCTCATAACATTTAAATGATATCAATCCCTTGAACACAAGGTATGCAACAAGAAACTTGTAATTTACTTTAATATTCTTGGGGTCTACCCAGTCTTGTTTCTAAGTTGAATGCCTAATGTCTCCTTTCCTATTGTTATATTTAGCAGCGATTCTTTCTGTATCTAAGATTCAAAGCATACCAAAAAGCTAGTGGCACATGAGCTATGTGAGCTGTCTTCAATGATGTCCAAAATTGTTTGTGTAAGGTAATTCACCACAGTGACCCTTGTGGCACTTGAAGACAGTTGAGTGCCAGTGGTGAGCTGAAGTATCTAATTCACCACAGTGACCCTTCTGGCACTTGAAGACAGTAGAGTGCCAGTGGTGAGCTGAAGTATCTCTGAAATGAATATTTATTATCTCCAGTGGCAATGGAGGAGACTTAGGAAGATAGAACTGAGTGGGAGGAAAAAGCAGATCTGTCTTTTTCAGGGTGGCATAAAGAAAGTCACTGAGTTGATATATAAATATATGCATTACACAGCTGACTTCACATGCCACAAACTGATGCACTTCAAATCAATGTGCTGTCCTTCCAGACTAATGTGTTGTATGCTCAGGCTGAGATATTGCAGTGTGCTAGACTGGAGCATATCCTAGATGGGATCAGAATGTTTTTTCAGTGATATGTGTAGGAGATTAAAATGTAATCCATCATTGTTGACAAAGTGCTATCCATTGTGCATTTTCCAGGAATTTAGAGTCAATGGGCAATGTGTTTTGTTCTGTAGACTGTTCAGTTGTGGTGGCTGAAATGTATAGAACAAACTCTGAGAATTCTGAGGGCAGAGAGTATGGTTTATTAATTTCATGATGTCTGTTACCAAGCAGAAGATCTGATACAAGGTGGATGTTTAAGAAATATTTGAGTAGCTAAAGAGGAAATCCTTCCTTCTTTTTTTCTCTTCTAATCCTGTTTGTTCTTGAAAGTTCAGTGTGGACCTATCTGTCTGTGACATACTCTGACCGTAAGTAACTGTTTCATGTGTTAGTCACAGGTCATTTAAATGGCCGATGACAGAAGCAAAACACAAACAGGCATAAGCAAAGAGGGAATGTATTGTCTCAGTGATTAAAATGACCAGGGTTATCTTACTTTCAGGAATGACTGAGTCTAGGTACTCAAACAATATCATCGGGAATCTGCCCTTTTCCATCTTTTGGCTGTACTCCCCTTTATGTTGCCTTTATTTCCAAACAGGTGCTTTCCAAATTGTACACTCTCCCTTCCCTCAGTGCCAGGGCTCAAGGAAAAACAGATCATTTTTCCAAATTCTACAACATAAGTTATGGGGATTGGGTCTTATTGATTTAGCTTGAATCACATGGCAATCTGTGAACCAGGAGGATGAAATAATCTAGCCAGGTATGTCTCACATGAACATCTGAAGAGTGGGAAATCAGTACCATCTGGATGATACATACATAGTATGGGAGAGGATTGATTTCCCAAAAGAATCATTGGGTTGCTGTGATTAGAAATGGATGCACTAGGACAGGTACTATAAAACTAATTTGCAAAGGGTTATGATATTAATAACTGAAGGACCTGTTGATTCAGTAGAGGTCAGAACAGTTCTCACTGAAGTGCTATATGAACTAAAATCTGAGGAAGAAGTCCCATTTATTCCATAGAAAGAGTGATGTCCAGCCCAATAAAGCCCAGAGTGGTGACTTCCTTTTTCTTTTACATTGATGAGTTTCCAATCAATGTTATTAAGTGCTTGCTCTGTGCCATTGCTAGGAACTGGAAATATAGGCTGAATATGGCAGACATCGTCCTTACCTTAATACAATTTATAGCACTTTTGAGGGAGATAGAAAATAAGAAATGACAGTACAGTATGATAAATGCAGTTCCAGCAGAAATACAAAGCATTGCCCCATTGTATTGGAAGGAATCTAATGGGGATTTCGATGCAGGGGTAGAGGGTAGAGTGAAGGTGAGGAGTCAGTTCTTATACAAGGCTTCCTATAAAAAGTGGCATATGCTTAAAGGCCTAAAGAGTAAATAGGAGTTGTTTAGAGTAAGAGGGGAAAGGAAGAATGATACTGAATAAACAGCTTGTGCAAAAAGATCTAGCTAGCAGATCAAGGAAATTAAAGAAGTTTAATGTTCAGAAGCATTACCTGACATTGAACAGGTTCTCATAAGCCACACTAAGGTGTTTATTTAGACTCTATTCTGGAGACTCCAGAGCACAAATGAGGAAATTGTAAACAGGATAATGGAATGACTGGAATTGCATTGTGGGACCCTGTCCCTATCAAAAGTGTGGAGAATGCTTTAGATTTTAAAAGACTGGATGAAGCGAGACTCATGATAATAATCTAAGTGAGACACAATGGCAGCCTAAATGCATCAGAAGCTGTGGGATAGAGACAAATGAATTCTTTGTGTATACTGAATTCATGTAATATAAACTTCTTGCTATGAAAGTTGGATGTACCTTTAGATATTTAGTTTTATACATGGCCAAGTGTTTCTATAAAAACAACATCACCATTTTCAATTCCTTTGGGTGGAAATAGGGTGGGAGAAAGAATTTATGGACCAACACTGATTCCTTTGGAGACTATTCTCTCCAGCCCATCTCCTCTAAGGCCTTATAATCTTTGCCACTCTTTTGTACTTGAAAGGTGGGTTGTTTCTCAGTGAAGACATATCCAGTTATAGCTAGCCACATAGTGGGGCACAGTATAGGGCACAGTAGAGAAGGAAGTTTAGTAAGAAAGAGTTCCTGAAAGAAAAGAAATGAGCACAAATTGTTAACATCAGGATGTCTCTAGGAAATAAATATATCTTTCTTGGTATTTTTGTGTTGACATTTAAAATCTGAGAGTGCTTATAACATACCTATGATAGTCACTGAAGCCATCGATAAAAAAATTAAAAGTTTGAATCATAAGCAGAGTTATAATCAGGTGGACACAGAGCATGTTAAAATAAAATGAATCTCTTTTTCTTTCTGCATTCCTTTTGTCTTTGAGCTTTAATTTATGGCAAATTTTTCAAGCCACATATCAGTTACATTTTAAAAAAGACAGAATCAGCTTTAGTGTACCAATGGGTGAAAATCACAGGGAAGCATATTTATTACAGTTGTAACCATCCAAAAGTGCAATACCATCCTTGCCAGGTAGAGATTTTGTTACTGGAAGTATCCAAGCAGAATTTAGGTTACCATCTGTCAGGGATTTGAAAGAAAGGGTTTTTTTTTTTTTTTCATTAAAGAGAAAGGTTGGAAAAAGAAAATAAAATCATAATAATTGTATAATTTTTAACATTTTATTGTATTCTCATCCAGTTTTTTTTCTAGTCAAAACCATAAATATGTGAATTTTATGGTTGCTTTATGCTGTGTTTCAAACTAGCAATGATAGATATTTGTCTATTAAAATCTGTTTGTTCTTACAACATCCCACATTAATATTTTTCCAAACTTTTCTTTAACTGTGGGCTTTTCTGAACCAGAATTCTGAATCCAGGATTACAACATGCATCTGAGAGTTATTCATGTTAAGTCTATTTTAATTTAGTTCAATCCTTTTTTTATAACACCTATTTAATAAGGAGATCAGGCCAATAGTCTTACAGAATATTTCATTCTACTATGTCCTCCCTTCCCCCTGTTGCATGTTAATTTTTAATAATAGAATTCTTTCATTTGTTCATTCAAAATTATTTTTTGAGAGAAAATCATGTATTATCTATTCATCCCTGGAAATACACGATGAGCAAAATAGAGGAGCTTGTCTTTTTATAGCTTGCAGGTGCAGAAGAAATAAGAACCAATAGGTCTTTCCTATGTAACACAGAGACATCAATTAAATGGGAGAAAGGCTAGGAATGATGTTTGCTACAATGTTTTATTATGTCTCAGGGTGTATTTTTTAGAACACTAATTCCACTAATCCTATTGATTATACAGTCAAATGAATTTGAGAAATGCTGGGTTAAACAAGGTTAAATAGTTTCTTTACTGTAGGACTTCTCATAGTCATTAAACTAATTAATGTGCATGGTAAATCGCTAAGGAAAAATATAGAATGCTTGTAGTGTTTTCCTCACACATTTGATAATAGCACGGGCTTTTTGAGAAACAACTTAGTGAAACTATTGTGTGGAACACATTTTGTCCTGGCAGATGATAAATGTTAAAAATCCTAACACAGGCAAGTAAAAAATATTCTATGAAAATTTGATGAACCCAAAATCAAATAGAACAATTGCTGCCTCATGTTTACAATTTTTGAAAGTAACGATTAAACATAGAACAAAATAGCAAACTAAAAATGATATAGTATTTTCAAACTTCTGCGGGGCAAATTTCATCCATTGATGAAATCTTGTATGCCATAAGGGGTATCTTTGGATATTTTTTCCATACAGATGTATAAAATATGTATTTGAAAAGAAATTTTATGATTGTGCTCTTGCCTCTGAGGTATCGCCTTTTTATTACTAGAAGTTTGGATTTAACACTATATAGAAGAGAGTTGCTGTGTTCCAGATAGATTTAACTATATAGTGTTTTATAACTATATAGTGTTTTATAGTGTTAACATACATGAAAGGTGATCCTTTCTCCCATCTGAGTCAATATTAAAAAAGACGAATTAAAGTGAGAAGAAATGATGTTGGACTTAAAATTTTCATAGGTTATTGCTACAAAGTTATCTGAATTCTTTCAATCAAGAACCAATCCTGCTATACAGAACAAAAAAACAAAAACAAAACAAAAAAACAGGAAGGATAACTGTAGAGACTCAGCAGAATAGTTTGGACAGGTTTCCTTTTGTAGAAAGCCTACAGTTTCATTTTCTAAATCTCTGAAACCATGGCACAAACATGAGGAATGTTTCTCCTGCCACTTTCCCAGCTACATTTCAGGAACTTATCTTAATGTTGAGTGGGAATGTTTGAAAGCTTCAAAGCTTACTATTGGTGATGAAGCCAAGATTGGGTGATCATGCACCCCGGGGTCTGTCTCCAGCCAGTCTTTAAGTCTTTCTGCAAAGATTAACAGTTTCTAACCTCCAAAAGCAAATTCATGCTACTAACGTGCAGTTCAATCTATCCAAGAATCCAGCATTAACCATGATTAATTTTAATACAGTCAAGATAAATTAACAATAAAAATATGGATTTATAATTTTCAAGGTTTCAGCCTCCTTCTCTGTAAATTTAGGGGACTGGGGTCACAAGTGAATAAAGACCATCTGGCTCTAAGAATTGGATTCCTTATGCTGATTCAGGGATTCAGGACTATAGGCTGCTTTTTGGATCAATTACTCTGGAGACTTGGAAAAATGAATATTTCCTTTGTCTAAGTTATTCTAGTCACAGACTATGATTTTCATTTTGTTATTAAGTACTAAAAGCACATTGACAACTGTGCCCTCAAAGCCCATGTGGTCAGTATGTACATGAACTCTTTATAACAGTCTTTCCATATTTTCATTATTCATTTATCTTTTCTGTATTAAAACTAACCATGGTTAATGCCGTATTCTTGGATTCTTAGAATGAACTGTACATTATTAGTGTGATTCTGCTTTTGTTGAGCTTAGAAACTATTATTCTTTGCAGAAAAATGATTCATAAAATAGGGTTATTCTAAATTATACTGTACAGAAGTGAGTAACAGTTTCAAGTTGTCATTTATAGCTTCACTTTGGGGAAGTCAGAAAATTATGTATTTTAATGTAAGAAACAACTCCATTTACCATAGGGTCCTGGAACATGTATCTATGACAATTTCTTCTCAGAAGTAAGTAAGAATACTCTCAGAAGGAGAACCATCAAAGACAAAGTACTGAAAATGACAAGAATGATGATCATATATTGAATTTCTATTCTGTGCCAGGGTATTTATATATGTTACATCTAATAGTCGCAATAACCTACCAGTAGGCCTCTTAGCTTTGTATGGTCATATTTAACATGTGGTTCCATTCACCAGTAGTCTTTAATGAATGTTTTCAGTGAAACCTAGATTAAGTATATGCAATACTTCACTTGAAAACTGGGCCTGAGTGTCACACTTGGCATAGCACTTGATACCTGCCAGGTAACCACATATGTGGTTAAATGCATATGTTGCTTAGATAGATGTGTATTTTTGTTATAATACTTAAATAATGTTCATATTAGTTTTTTGTCTGTGATATAACTATTAGACAAGAATAAAAGTACAAATTTACTGTTAACTCAGGAACCCAAATTGATGACCCTTTAGCTTAGTTGACAGTAGGAATGTTTTCCCATCATTTTCCTTTAAGTATGCTGAGATGTGAAGCATTATTACAGTCACCATCAAACTGTAAACTTTTATGCATTTCTTAATGAGTAAAAGTAGCACTTTATAAATTTTGTGAAGTTCACCAATGATCCTAATTTTGCCAGGTTTTCCCTTTTAGTGATATCTGCTGTGCTTCAATACTGGTTTCTGGTAAATGAATTTTTAAATCAACTGATTCAAATCATCTTGAGAAGTGGTTACAAAATACGAAGTAGTAAAGGAATACTAATCGTTCTTTGGTTTTGTACTTGAAGAACTATAGCTATCTCATTATGAATGGTTACTTGTTTTATTTGCTTGTTTAAGTAATCATCACCAATACCAAACCCTTACTTTGTACCAGACATAGAGCACTTTCATGTGCTCTTTAATTCTGACAATCATCTTGTAACGTAGGCATTTAGGCATTTTCTCCAGTTTGCAGAGAAGACTGCAGTACTCCTCTGGTGGGCGGCCACACAGGAAGTTTGTGATCTAATCATTGACAACCTAGTTCTATCATGAGCCACGAATTTAATAGATAAATATCTGATGAATATATTAAACTTTGCATTTGTAGGGTTACACCAGCTTCTGTAATTAACCCCCAAATTTCAGTGACTTAACAAAGTAAAAGTTTGTTTTCACTGAACAGAACAGTAAAGATGTTCTATTTTCTTTTTCTTTTTTTTTTAGTAGCCATCTTTCCTCTATACTGTGGCTCAGGGACTGGTTCCTTCCATTGGGGCTGTGTCATTCTTCAGGAAAAGTAAAAATAGAACTATCATGGTCTGAAAGTGAGCTGTGTTGTTCTTCAGGAAAAGTAAAAAGAGAACTATCATGGTCTGAAAGTGACACATTGAACTGGCTCACATTTAATGGGTGGGACTGGGGAAAGCCTGGGAAAAATAGTTCCAGGTATGGTGGTCTCACAGACTATAAGGATTTTGACAGTGTGTGTGTGTGTGTGTGTGTGTGTGTGTGTGTGTGTGTGTGTGTGTGTGTGTGTTTGTGTTTGTATGCGTGCCTACACTCTCATTGGATAAGGTCCTAAATTTTTAATACTGAAGGCAGTACATTGAAAAAGAAACTTAAAGAGAAGGTTCATTGTGTTCATAGTAATGGTGCAATTTTGAGTTATTTAATTTTTTATTTAATTTTTTAAAAAAATTAATAGTATTCCACTTTTTTTTTTTTTTGAGTTGGAGTCTCACTCTGTCGCCCAGACTGGAGTGCAGTGGCCGCTTCCGGCCACCGCAGCCTCGACCTGCTGGGCTCCAGTGATCCTTCCGCCTCAGCCTTCCAGTATTCCACTTTTTGATAATTATTTTATGGTAATAAAAATTGATAAGCATCATGTTAAAAAGCTAGTCTATATATCATACAACAGTAGTCCTTAACCTTTTTGACATCAGGGACCAATTTCATGGAAGACAATGTTTTTCTTGGAAGAGGAGTGAGGGTGGGATGGTTTTGGAATGATTCAAGCACAATACATTTATTGTGCACTTTATCTATTATTATTACACTGTAATATATAATGAAATAATTATGCAACTCACCATAATGCAGAATCATTGGGAGCCCTGAGTTTGTTTTCCTGCAACTAAAATGGCCCCGTCTGGGGATAATGGGAGACAGTGACACCTGAAGTGTGTTACTTATGTTCAGTCTACTCTGTATTCTCGTTTTGGTTGCTGTCACTGTAGAAAACTCTGTTTCACAAAGATAGGACGTTGGAAATGAAAGCAGGCTTTTCAGTGCTGATCTGAGAGGAGGCAAAGCTCAGGCAGTAATGTGAAAACGATGGGTAATGGCTATAAATACAGATAAAGCTTTGCTCACTCGTTCGCTGCTCACCTCCTGCTGTCCAACCCAGTTTCTAACAGGCCAGAGACCAGTACTGGTCCATGGCAAGGGGGATGGGGACCCCTGCCATACAAAACAGAACTATAGTCAGTTAGGGTGCACCATTGAAAAAAGATTGTACAAATGCTGACTCTGCACTTGCAAAAGGTAAGCTAGGTGGTGCTGGGATGGTCATACTCACAAAGGGCTGGTATGTACCTTCAACCCTAAAACCCCTGGCTTGTGAGTGCATTCAGTGGGTATGAAGAATACCTGATGCAGACACACATAAAGATAAAACTCTATGCTCAATGCCACTTTGGTTTCAAATTTTTAAAAAATTGGCTTTGCATCCTAAGGTGGTCTTATGCATTTATGTTTCATCTTGGTCCTTCATGTATTCTCTTGGAAGTGTTGACTAAGCATATATTTTTTTTAATTCCAGCCTGGGTCTGCAAATTGGCCTTCTTCTTGGCATCTAAAAGTTTGTCAAAAGTATGAAAACAGGAATATGTACTTATTTTAAAATGTCCTTTCTTTTTAATGCTGTCATATCTCTTCAGAAGCTGTTTCTTCACACAGACTGTGCCTAGCCCATGCAGAGGGGCATGAAAAAAAGCATCTAAAATATTGAAAAGGGTCTACATAGCACATCTTGTTTCTCTGTCAGTTTTCTAACACATTTTTGCTTTTCTTATAATATCACTGCCTAAAATCAAAGGAAAAATAAAATAGTCAATTAAAATGGGGTGGACTTTGCCTGTCACAAGTATGCATAAGTAAGACAAATATATTTTAAAGAAGCGCACATAGAATGATGTAGTGTGCATCATATTCAACGATGACAGATGTTCATGGTAATCTATGTGAGATATCCATTCGTCTAACTGCTTCTCCTTCAATATCTCTTTCAAAGTTATTCTTTTAAACCAGCAAACTAATGAACCATCGTGGGGAAACTCAACAAGGATTGGAAAACACAAGAAGTATGTTGTAAATAATTTCAGTTTGATGTGCTTAATAATAAGATGTGTTTCTGGCCAGTGTGCTGTAGCCAAAAAATGGATTCTTAAAACCTGTCGGCATAGATTTCAAAGATCATTTTGAAGATCACTGGTCAAAGTAGCAATTTACATCAATGAGTTTATTTGGCTTTGAATTAGAATGGTGATGTGTATGCAAACCTCTGTCACTCAAGGTGAAGGTTTAAAAATAACTTAATGGGAGAGAGTCATGAATGCAATTGTCCTTACATCCCTTCATGGAGAATATATATATCCCAAGTTAATATTTTCCTGTTCACTTTGAACAAATCAATCTCTCTACACCCTGTGGCAACAGATAATTTATGATTATTTTCTTTTTTTCTCAGTCTGTTTATGCACAAGGAAAGGGAAATAATAGTTCCAGCTTTTCTTATATTCTTACTATATAATGTCTCATGTAAAAATGTAGGCAATATTGCTAACTCATAAATCAAGATATAATTGTTTTTGCAAAATAATTCTTTGTTTACTAAACAAGTAACCTTAAATTTTAAAAGTCCCTTATATACTTTTTAAATTAAACAAATTAGTAGTGTTAAGTACATTCACATTTTTGTGCCACCAATCTCTAGATCTCTTTTCTCTTGCAAAACTGAAACTCTGTACTCATTAAGCAACCACTCTATTTCCCCCATTCCCTGGCTCCTGGAAAATACTCTTCAACTTTCTGTTTCTATGAATTTGATAATTCTAGATACTTCAAATAAGTGGAATCATACAGTGTTTGATGTTTTTTCACTGGCTGTTTCACTTAGCATAATGCCATCGAGGTTTATGCATATTGTAGCAAGTATCAGAGTTTCCTCTTTTTAAGTCTGCATAATATTTCCTTATACATATAAACCCAGTTTTATTCATCCTTCCATCCATTTATGTTTTGTGAGTTGCTTTCACCTCTTGGCTATAGCAAATAATGCTTTTATGAACATAGGTATGCAATTACTCTTTGGATCTTGCTTTCAATTCTTTTGAATAAATACCCAAAAATGAGATTATTGGATCATATGGTACTTCTAATTTTATTATTATTTTTGAGGAACATTCACACTGTTTTCCACAGAGGCTGCATCTTTTTACAAACCCACTGACAGGACAATGGTTCAGTTTCTCCATATCTTCATCAACACTTATTTTCTGGTTTTGTTTTGCTTTTGTTTGTTTATAGTAGCTATCCTCATATGTGTGAAGTGATATATCCTAATTTTGATTTACATTTCTGTGGTGATTAGTGATGTTTACCACTTTTTCATATGCCTTGTTGTCCATTTGCATATTATCTTTTGTATAAATGTATTCAAGACCTTGGCCTACTTTTTATTTGAATTATTTGTTCCTCTGTTGTTGAGTTGCAGAAGCTTTTCATATATGCTGGATGTTAACACCTTATCAGATATATGACTTACAAATATTTTCTCACATTTCTTAGGTTTGTCCTTTTATTCTGCCAACTGTTTGCTTTGATATGCAGAAGTTTTTAAAATTATTTTATTAGCTGGGCTCAGTGGCTCAGCCTGTAAGACCACGCTTTGGGAGACTGAGGTAAGTGGATTGCCTGAGCCCGTGGGGTCGAGACCCACCTGGGCAACTTGGTGAGACCTCATCTCTACAATAAATCAAAAAAAAAAATTAGCCAGTCATGGTAGCGCGCACCTGTAGTTCTAGCTACTTGGAGGGCGGAGGTGGAAGGCTCGCCGGAGCCCAGCAGGTTGAGGTTGCAGTGGCCAGGAGCGGCCACTGCACTCCAGTCTGCACTCTGACAGAGTGATACTCCAACTCAAAAAAAATAAAAAATAAAATAAAATAAATTATTTTATTTTTATTTTTTAAATTTTTTTATTTTAAAGATGTGGGATACAATTCAGGTATACAAATGTTCATTATGCAGGTACCCTTTGATATGCAGAAGTTTTTAAGCTTCATGTAGTCCCATTTGTTTATTTTAGCTTTTGTTGTCTGTGTTATTGGTTATTTCCAATAAATTATTGCTAAATTCAATGCCATAAAACACTTCCCTTTTTCTTTATTTTTAGTTTTATAGACTTAGGTCTTACATTTAGCTATTCAATTTTAAGCTAATTTTTGTATATGATAGATGTAAGATATGAGCCCAACTTCATTCTTTTGTGTATAATTATCCAATTTTCCCAATAATATTTGTGTAAGAGACAGACTTCTCTATTGAGTAGTCTTGGCACTCTTGCTTAAAACATGTTTTTAATGCATGTGGATTTATTTCTAGATTCTATTATATTCCATTGGCTATATATCTGTCTTTATGCCACTACCATACACTCTTGATTACTGTAGCTTTGTAATAAGTTTTAAAGTTTTGTGCAGCCTCCTATTTTGTCCTTCGTATTCAAGATTGCTCTGGCTATTTGGCATCCATTGAAGTTCCTTATGACTTTTAGAGTACATTTTCCTATTTCCACAAAAAATGCTATTGACATTTTTATAACGATTGCATTAAAATTATAGATTGCTTTGGGTAGTATTGACATCTGAGCAATATTAAGCCTTCCAATTCATGAACATAGTATATGTTTTTGTGTATTTGTGTCTTCTTTAATTTCTTCCTTCATCATTTTATACTTTGTGAAGTGAATGTCTTTAAAAACCCTGCTTAAGCTTATTTCCAAGTATTTTGTTGTTTTGATGCTATTGTAAATGAAATTGTTTTCTTAATTTTCTTTTTTATTGCCCATTCTTAGCACATAGAAATGCAACTGGTTTTTTGTTTTGTTTTGTTTTGGTTTTGAGTTGGAGTTTCACTCCGTTGCCCAGGCAGGAGTGCAGTGGCATGCTCATGGCCACCCCAGTGTCGGCCTGCTAGGTTCTGACAATCCTTCCACCTCAGCTTTCCAAGTAGCCAGAACTACAGGTATACACTGCCATTCCCAGTTAATTTTTTTATTTATTGTAGAGATGAAGCCTCACCGTGTTGCCCAGGCTGGTCTCGAACCCATGGGCTCAGGCAATCCTTTCCCCTTGGCCTTCCAAAGTGCTGAGATTACAGGCTTGAGCACTCCACCCAGCCTGACTTTTTTTTAAACAAAGTTAATTAGAGAAAGAAGGACGAAAAAAATGGAAACATGCCAGACTTGGAACAGGTGAAAGAAACTGCCGCAACTAATTTTTGAGTGTTGATTTTCCCTTTTTATTCTGTAACTTTATTGCATTCTTAGTTAGTTCTAACTAATATTATCGAATATTTAGTTTTCTACATATAAGGATGTGTTATCTGCAAACAGAGATTATTGTACATTTTTCTTTCTTATTTGGATCCTTTTTTTCTTTGTCTTGCCTAATTGCTGTAGCTAGTACTTCTAGAACTCTGTTGAGCAGAAGTAGTGAGAGTAGCTATGCTTGCCTTGCTCCTGGTCTTGAAGGAAAAGCTTTCAGACTTTCACCATTGAATTTGATGTCAGCTGGGGGCTATTTGCATACATATGGTCTTTATTATGTTGAAGTTTCCTTTTTAGGTTGTTTAGTGTTTTCAGCATGAAAAATTGTTGATGGTCTACCATAATGCTATAATAAATAAATACATTTTTAAAAAGAAACAATGTTGAATTTGTCCAAATTATTTTCATCAATTGAAACAATCGTGTAGTTTTTCTGAATTTTGTTAATGTGATGTATTACACATTTCAGTGTAATTAATATGAAAAATTATACATTTCATATTTTCAGTCATCTTTGCATTCCAGAAATAAATTCAAATTACTCATGGTATATAACACTTAATGTGGTCTTGAATTCTCTTTGCTGCATTTTGCTGAGAATTTTTACATCAATATTAATCAGGGATATTTGTCTGACCTTAGTACTAGGGTAATACTGGCCTTATAGAATGAGTTTGGAATTGTTTCTTCCCTCCAGTTTTTTGGTAGAGTTTGGGAGGATTAGTGTTAATTCTTATTTAGATGTTGGGTGGAATTCATCAGTGAAGTCATCTGGTTCTGGGCTTTTTGTTATTGAAAATTCCATAATACAAATTATATATCATTCTGTTTACGTATGAGAGTTTCATTCTTTCAACTATAAGGTAAGGATTAATAGAAAATTACTATCTTTGTAAGTAAAGTAAGCAAGGCAGCCATTATTCCTCTTGGTGTTTTCTTCAATTTCTTCATGAACAATTAATAAAAATCAACACAAATTATTGCTTTAACGATATGCACAGTCTACTTGTCTACTTATTGAGTGCCACCATCACCAGAGTTTGGGTCTATAGTCTTTCATTTATTTCTGCCAATGAGGTAGTTGATATCATTTCACTGCTAAGGAAATTCAAACTTCGGGTTATTAAATAACATGCCCATTATCACACAAGTAGTAAGTGATAGAGATGGGATTTCCAGTCAGCCTGCTGGAATTCAGACACCATGTACTTAAACACTAGATTACACTACCTTCCTGCTTATGGTTATTAAATAGGACTTTTTTTTGGTTGGAGTCTCACTCCGTTATCCAAGCTGGAGTTCAGTGGCACACTGACAGCCACCCCAGCGTCCACCTGCTGGGCTCCAGTGATCCTTGTGCTTCAGTCTTCCAAGCAGTGGTAACTACAGGCACATGCTACCATGCCCCCGGCTAATTTTTTTGATTTATTGTAGAGACGAGGTCTTGACAAGCTACCTGGGCTGTTCGCGAACCCACGGGCTCAGGCAGTCCACTCGCCTCAGTCTTCCAAAGTGCTGGGATTACAGACTGAGCCACCGAGCCTGGTCTAAAGAGGACTTTTATGTGTCATGTGTGATGTATGTCTCGAGGCAGTTATAAGGTACAGGTTACAGAAGTGGTAGTAATTCTATTTCACGCAAGCAAGACCTCAAACCTAGAGACACTATTAAACCAATACCCTGAGGCCATCAAGTAGTAAGTGGTTGAGGAAGTCCTCAAACATGCCTCCAACTTGTAATCTAGAGTAGCCAGCTCTCAGATACATTAAAATTAGATGCATTCTGAGGAAACTGCTTTTAGAGTAGCGGACCCAGCGATATATAATTAACTGCTACTAAGAAAATAATTTTGATGTATAAATGATTATACCATGACTTTAAGAACAGTTTTGAAAGCAGTTAATTTGGAGCATAGGTAGTGGAAAAGACAAATGTTTTAAAAACCCAAGTATACTATCCATTGTTTATTCATATAATTGTTGTTTCAGTTATCAGTTTCTCTGAAAATTGAACTTCTCCCAGGAATCACAAAATACTTCTAAGAGAGAGCAAAACAAAAAGAAGTGTAGCAGAACATGTAATCACCCATTCCCTGAGGATATGTTTCTTCTAGACTGAATATAATAATAAAAAAGAATTAATAAATTTCAGTGCTACCTCTTGTATGTATATAATGTTGT
This sequence comes from Carlito syrichta, assembly GCF_000164805.1. Taxonomy (NCBI): domain Eukaryota; kingdom Metazoa; phylum Chordata; class Mammalia; order Primates; family Tarsiidae; genus Carlito; species Carlito syrichta. The sequence continues at coordinate 185,766 of NW_007065586.1, forward strand.
ATTCCTAAAAATAATGACTGTGAAAATTTAAAAAGATAAACTATGACGTTTTCTTACATTAAAAAGTAGCAAAATAAAGTTCTCTTGTTCATAATATTAGGCTCTGCACATAAATTCAGAGGCACAGAAAGAATGAGAAATATAGGGAAGGAAGAGTATAGGGAAGGAAGAAAAGTCACTTAGTTAGTTACTTTTAGTTAATAAAGTTCTGAGGGATACTGAGCAAATCATCCCGACTAAATGAATGTCAGGACAAAGTTGACTTTATATGGGAGAGATGAGGGGAGATTGAAAAGCCTCCCAATGATCCTGCCTGGCAAAAGCTACATTCCTGTCTTTAGTTCTTCCCCTAGTTCTAAGAAGATAGAGAAAGTGCTCCATAAATGCATTATAACATGCTTGGATCAGATCTCTTCTTCAGGCCATTCCTGCTCTAAAGTCTTATGACTGGCTAGTCAGATTTTCATGCTTTATATCTTTGCATGACTGAGTTTTTCTACACATTCACCTCTCTGCTCAAGTATCACTGCCTCAGAGATTACTTCTTCATCTACCCTCTCCGTTTTCATATATTTGTTGATTTTTTAAATAGTTTTTCTCTCTTACCAGAATGCAGTTCAGTGAAGGCAGGGACACTGGTAGTCCTGTACCACAATCTATTCAGTTCTTAGTACATTTCCCAGCCTGTAATGGAGATAGGGTAAATTTTACTTTTTAAAAAGTCAGCAGATACTGAGCAGTTCCTGGCAACTTTAGCGTGGCTGGAGTGCTGAGGGGGTCTAACAGTGACTGATGATATTCTAATATTAATTTTCTATGAATCGTAAAAATGTATTCATAAAATATGGGTAAGATCAGCAGAAGATGGCATTATTTTTCTAGAATCTGTCAAATTAAACCGCAAAATTCAGTCAGATTTTTAAGGTGTACCAAACTCCTATTTAAATGTGTTTTTACTTTTCTATAATCAAAATTGCTTCCAACTTGGTGTCTTACCCATGAAACAAATGAAACCTTTAACGTTTGTTCTTGTGCTCATGGCAGGAAGTTTTTGTTGTTGGCTTTAATGTTTTATATTCATGAAACCACCATATTTACATTTCTTCCTCATCTTGAATCATGGCATAGTGCCTGACTTCTGGCATGTTGTAATTGGGTGGTTATATAAAAGGTTATCACTGTATTATTTAGAAAAATCTGAGTTTCTTTTTAGGATGGTTGCATTCAGAGAGAACACAATCTACATAGCTTTGATATCATTGCTTTATCAAGGAAACATTTTTAACAGAGAATTTGGAATTTCCTTCTTACTCTGAACACATATTAAAAAGCCATTTAAAAAAGTCATTATAGGCCATGCTTGGTGGCTCAGTCTGTAATCCCAGCACTTTGGGAGGCCGAGGCGAGTGGATTGCCTGAACCCGCGGGTTCGAGACCTGCCCGGGCAACTTGGCAAGACATTGTCTCTACAATAAATCAAAAATTAGCCAGGCGTGATAGCGCCCGCCTATAGTTCCAGCTACTTGGAAGGCTGAGGAGGAAGAATAGCCAGAGCCCAGCAGGTCGAGTCTGTGGTGGCCAGGAGTGTGCCACTGCACTCCAGTCTGGGTGACAGTGAGACTCCAACTCAAAAAAAAAAATTATTATAAAAATAATAAGCTTTTTATTTTTAAAAATAACCTGAGCCTGGCTCGGTGGCTCAGCCTGTAATCCCGCGCCTTTGGGAGGCTGAGGTGAGTGAATTGCCTGAGCCCGCGGGTTCGAGACCCGCCTGGGCAGCGAGACCTCATCTCTATAATAAATCAAAAAATCAGCTGGGTGTGGTGGCGCATACCTGTAATTCCGGCTACTCGGAAGGCTGAGGTGGAAGGATCGCTGGAGCCCAGTAGGCCAAGGCTGCGGTGGCCGGGAGCGGCCACTGCACTCCAGTCTGGGCGACAGAGTGAGACTCCAACTCAAAAAAAAAAAAAAAAATTAACCTGTGTGTTAATAATTATTTAGAATCTTAAATTAATAATTGTAATCAAATGAACTTTATAACTTTACTGTTTTACTACCATGTATATAGTTGAACCACATGGAATTGTTAAAATTTGCACATTTTTTTTTTTACTGAAAATAAAATGTCAACTCATTATACTTCAACCTAAAGGTTAAGTAATAATTTTCAACATTCTTCTAGAAAAAAAGTACTGAAGTGGTATGAATCTAAACAGCTTGATTTAGCTTGTTGGAAATATTTTTCTAACTGAATTACTTCTGAATGAGTACATTTTTCCTGGTAGCATCCTACATCCCTGTAGTTTCTTTAGATTCCTGAGTGGTAAGGCATGTACAGTCTGCCAAAACCAGGGATGTTTTAATCATTTTGCACAAAGTAAATTGATGCAATCACCTTTTATGTAAAATTGTGTGTGTTCAGGAGCATGTGCATGTATGCACACTTCAGTACTCAGATCATGGAAAATTCTCAAGGACTGACACTCATCCTCCCACCTTCCCCTCAAAAATTTATTTTATGTATGTCCAAAATTATTCTAGAGGCAGAGGAGAATGGAAGCAATGTTGATAAATAAATGACAGGACAGAATCAAAACTGGCAGTGACGTGGGTGTTCCAGAGGCTGCTTGATATGTAAGAATAGAGGCACAGTAGTCAAAGAACCTCATAGTGAAATCATGGCTTAGAAAATTTTTGACAAAGTGACACTGGAATTTTCTCATCTCCTACATTTCAGATGTATCACTTGGAAAATAGAAAGAGTGAGAATAAGATTAATTATTATAACAAACATTTGTAGAACACTTAATCTAAGTCAGGCATTCTACTAATCACTTTCTTTTGGATTACTTACTTACAAATAGGAATTCAAACTTCTCTTGTTTTACAGAGCATGATGTCTCAAGGAGGTTAGATAGCATGCCTATGGTCTCATAGCACTAAGTAAGTGGTTAATCCTATATATAACTTATAGCACTATTGTGGTGATTAGTGAAACAGTGCATGCAAAAAGCATGAACCTAGGGCCAATGTTAGGTATTAAAATGAGATACAGATTAGTTAGAAGACAAAATATTCTAAAGCCATTTAAGATAAATTTATAAAGTCGGAAAAAACACAAGTTGATAGGGAATAAATCATACTCATAAAGTGTACTTTTAATGTTGATTATCTCAAAGTGAACTGAGCCCCTTCTGGGTATATTACATATTAAGATAAGGGACAGAGGTACCCTGTTATACTGGTTGGATTTTTTAGCCATCCTTACAACATTATCACTGAGAAAGTAAGTCTGTGATAAAATACAAAATGAACTAAGCAACATAGTGGAAAAGCTCATTGCCTTGACCATGTGCATTTTAGTTTTATGTACAAGAAAATAATTAGTCACTTCTGAACTTGGATTTCCCTTCTGGGTGATCTTAGGTGCAGCTTCCATGTCCCAAATGTGTCTCTAGCAATTAGTCAGGGCTGCTACCATGTGCTGCTTCCAAAATGCTGCAATTGAACATCTGGTGTGATGGCTTCTATTAAGGGGGAGCTGAGTTTTACTCCATTACATTCTAGTTTAGGAGGTTGAGAATGTGAAAATATTACCATGACCTATAATTGGTTCAGCAATTTGTGGGCTCAGATGTAGAAGATAGAGCATTTTAAAGAGTTAGGAATGAGGAAACAGCTTTGTGAGAATATCTGTATTTCTCTCTGAGTTGCTTTTGCTTTTGACAGATAAATTGCGTCCTTCAGAAATCCTTATTTCCAGCCTGGGAACCTTTGCTGGCAGAATTAGAGCAGCTATGAAAAACAGAGAACACCAGTAGCTCTGAGGGTGTTTGAAACAGGTGGGAAAGGGAAAAAATGAAAACTAACTCTCGAATGCCAGGTGGGAAGAACAGATTCCTTGGGGGATTCAGGAAGCATGATTAGAAGACAAAAAGGAATCAAGGAATCAAAATTTGAAGTCCTTGCAGGAAGCATGAAGTGAGAACAAGCTTTAATGAGTCTGAGAACAAATATTCATGAAGGATCAACTCTGTTTAAAATGCGATGCCTGGATCACTTTGTGGAGAAATAATAACATAGTTTCTGATTTCGAAGAGCACAGTACAGTAGGCCCCCATCTGAGCTTTTGATTCCACAGTTTCAGTTCCAGTGGTCAACTGCAGTTTGAAAACATGAAATGGAAAATTCCAGAAATAAACAATTCATCAATTTTAAATTGAGCACCATTCTGAGTAACATAATGAAGTTTCTCACTATCTCACTCTCTCCTGCGAGGATGTGAACCATCACTTTGTCCAGGGTCTCGACATTGTCTATGCTATCTGACCATTAATCCCTCAGTAGCCATCTAGGTTATCAGACTGACTGTTGCAGCATCACAGTACTTGTGTTCAAGTGACCCTTATTTTACTTGATGATGACCCCAAAGCAAAAAGTAGTGATGCTAGCATATTGTTATAATTATTCTATTTTATTATTAGTTATTTTATTAATCTCTCACTGTGCCCCATTTATAAATTAAACTTTATCATGGGTGTGTATGTGTGTGCATTTCTATATATGTCTATAGAAACAAACCTAGTGTATGTATATATATATATGGTTCTGTACTATCTGGAGTTCAAGCATCCACTAAAGATATTGAAATGTATCCCCCCACAGATAAGTGGAAAATACTTCAATACCATATAGTTTAGTTAGGGAGATAACCCCTTCATCTAAATAACACTATAAGAAGTAACAGTTTAAATTAATAGTGCTTTGGGATACTACAGTTCATGAATGAGAGGGCTCAGAGGATGAATGTAGACATGACGCGTCAAGGGGGAGTCCTCAAGGAAGCTTGAAGAATAAGTAGGGTTTGAGTGGGCAGAGAGGAGGCGTAGCAAGTCTCCACAATAAGAAGAAAGAGCAAAAGAAAAGTAAAAGAGGGGTAGAAAAGTTTAATTCAAGCAGAAAATTTAGGAAGGTGACTGGCAGAAGAAAAGTGTAGAGATTCACAAAATATGTGAGACTCTAAAGATTATCCATCCTATCTCAGATTGTACACTTTGGATGAGAAAAGAGATGAAGAGAGGTGAAGTGAGTAGAACAGATTGTGAAGAGACCTGTAAGGGTTTGTAATTCATAGCAGTAGAGTTTCTTTGAAAGCTTTTGTAGAAGAATCCATTGACTCGAACTTCCATTGCTGTAGAAAGACTGCTATTAGATTTAAAACTTCAGTGAACAGATCAGAGAAAGAGAGAGAGAGTTTGTGTGTGTGTGTGTGTGTGTGTGTGTGTGTGTGTGTGTGTGTGTGTGTGTATTTTCATCTCTGAGTATTAAGTATGAAACATGTGAAGGATTTACCTTAAAAATAAAATAAAATTTTCTTAGAAATAAACTAAAACTGTAACAATGAAGTGAAAAAGACTGAAGTTAGTGCCAGAAGAGGGTTCTGAGATTTTTTTTTTTTTTTTTTAGTACTTAGGAAGTAAAATAGAAATACATTTTCACTGATCAATGCTGACTTAAATGTGAAATGCCCTGGAAAAGAAAAAATGTGGATGATTTAGTGTTCTTCTTGTGTGATTCTAGATAAATCCCTTGATCAATGAAAAGGAAATTTAGTCTTTGTTGATTAGAAGTCTAAAGGCCTGGCTTCTCATTTATTTGTGACTGTGAGCACATTTCCTTTTTCTTTTCTTTTATTTTTTTGAGTTGGAGTCTCACTTCCTCGCCCAGGCTGGAGTACAGTGGCACACTCATGGCTACTCTAGTGTCGACCTACTGGAATCCAGAAATCTTTCACCTCAGCCTTTCAAGTAGCCAGAACTACAAGCACGTGCTACCACACCCGCCTAACTTTTGGATTTGTTGTAGAGACGAGATCTCACCAAGTTGACCGGGCTGGTCTCCAGCCCACGGGCTCAGACAATCCACTCGCCTTGGCCTCCCAAAGTGCTTGGGATTACAGGCTGAGCCACCAAGCCAGACCTCCTTTTTCTTTATCCCAACCTTAAAAATATGCAGAGATAAGCATACGTGTGCAGGTATCTTTTTTATAGAGTGATTTGAGTTCTTCAGGGTATATTCCCAGTAGGGGGATTGTGGGGTCATATGGGAGGTTGATATTTAGAGCTTTTAGGAACACACAATGGAATACTACACAGCCATAAAAAGAACAAAATCATGAATTTTGCAGCAACCTGGATGGAACTAGAGT
>NW_007065586.1:191993-231573 GCF_000164805.1 Carlito syrichta
GCAACCTCTGTGGAAAACAGTATGGCGATTCCTAAATGCTCTAAATATTGACCTCCCATAGGACCCTGCAATCCCCCTACTGGGAATATACCCTGAAGAACTCAAATCACTCTAAAAAGATCCCTGCACACATATACTTATCGCAACATTGTTCACACTAGCAAGAACCTGGAAGCAACCATGCTGTCCATCAAAAGAGGACTGGATTAAAAAAATGTGGTACAAATACACAATGGAATGCTACACAGCCATAAAAAGAACAAAATCATGAAACTTGCAGCAACTTGGATGGAACTAGAGTCTATAATACTGAGTGATCTCTCACAGAAACAAAGATCTGAGTATCACATGTTTTCACTCATATAGTGGACCTTGAACATCTATCATAATACTATAAGAAAAGGATTGACAGTGGCGGGAAACTATGGGGGGGTAGGAAGGGGAAGGGAGGTGGGATTAATGGTAGTCAACATCTGTCTGGGGACGGGGAGACACCCCTTATCAACAAGGGTGCCGAACGATACATATTTGTATACCTAACCCTTAACTGTACTCCACAATTTTAAAATAATAAAATGTTTATAAGAAAATAAAAAATAAAAACTTCAAAAAAATAAATAAAATATGCAGAGAGTAAAGATATATTTTTAATGTTCTATACTATTTTAAAATAATTTAATTCAAGAAGTAATTACTTGTTTAATTTTTGTTACAGAAATTATTTATTTATGTAAGACAAAGAATCGAAAATACTTGACATTTCACTGCATGGAGATACCACAATTGACATTTAGATAAAATTTCTTTTAAATATATACATACATACACACACACATACACACACACACACACACACACACACATGTATTTCCAAAATTGGACCATATTGTGCATATTGTTTTGCAGTCCTCTTTTTAAAAGACAAAATATAATAATACATTAAGGGCATTAAATATTTTTACAATATTATTTTTATGTCTGTATGTATTTCATTATATATTTATACTATGTTTTATTTACTCGGTTTTATATTAATGAATATTTTGATCTTTACTAATATCTTGTTTATTGCTAATATAACAAGTATTGATGAGGTATAAATGTCTATGTATTGTCTTTTATTTATTCTGCTTTATTTTCGCTCTCAATATATAGTATATATTTTGTTACTATGATAAAAGCTTTCTTGTAGACATGATGACACAGTTAATGGGTCTGAGAAAGCTTCTTATTTTCAGTGATCTTTCCTTCTAGTTGGGGAAGATGAAAAATGCACAAGTAAGCCAACAAATGAATATTATTAGTTGGAAAAAGGTGTAAGTTCTGTGAATATTGAAAAAATGAGGGTTGTGATAGGGTGACTAGGATTGAAAGTAAGAGAAGAACCCACTGAGTAAGTCTCACTTTTGAGTTGAGCTCTGAGTCCCATGAAGGAGCCACCCACACCTGGGCACATAACTTTTTAGTTACATTTTCAGTAAATTATTAAGACAAAGTTTGTGAAGTTTGAGAGGGCTTGAAATATTTACCAGCAAACAAACAGACAGACAAAAAAGGTCAATGAAAATGGACTTAGTGGAGGTGAGGGGAAAAAGGAGAAGAGGGAATAGGAGTGAAATCAGAGATTGGCAGGGTTCAGGTCATGTAGGGACTTAAAGCCACAGTCATTTTTGAATTTTATTGTAAGTGCAATGAAAATCTTTGGGCCATATTAATCAAGGAAAGCACATCTGCTTTAGGTCTCTGCTATGCTGTAGAGGGCAAGGATCAGATTCAAGAAGATAGTAACAATGACATCATGAAAAAAATCACAAATGGTAACGCCTTAAACTAGATTGTTAGCATTGAAGTCCTGTGTAAAAGATTTGTGACCATATTTGGAGGAAAAGCTGTCAAAGCTTACTGCTTTATTATTTTCTATAAATATTGCTAAGGATGCAAATGCAAATATCAGAGCAAAGAGTATGCATATTTTAGAGCTCTCTGTACATAATTCCAAGTGTTCAAAAGGAAATTTATAACATGTAGAAGGCAATTGTAATTCCTACAATTTACCAGAAATGTGTGCTGAATCTTGGCTATATATACATGAATAAAATATAGCTCTGTTCTCAAGGAGATATTATAGCCTTTGATGTTGAGAATGTATATATTGTATAAGTTAGGTCTTATGGCATTATTTAGGTAATAATTTGTATGTCAGAGGTAATTTATTTTCTCCCATAAGGTGGAAAAACCACAAGTTTTTAATTATGAAAATAGTTTGGCATTTTAATCTTTGGAATTCAGTCCTGTTGTGTCACATTTTAAAAAAATAGAAATGCCAGAAAGAAAAATGAAAAGGCTTTTTAAAACACACTTTGAGTTAAAACCATAGTGACAGTATAAATTATCAATATGGTATGTTGAACAATAATGGAGTTTTATTCACATGAAACTTGTATTATATTTAAATTAAACTTGCACTTGTAGTTCCTAAAGCACAGATTTTTATTTCCTCATAATCATTAGTCCTGTCTTAGGAAAGCCAGAAACTCAAATTCTCAGCTCAAAATCTCAATTTTGATTTAGCATTAAGTTACATAAAAATAATAAATAATGATATATTACAGACAGTTCTTTCAGCTAGAGGTATTAAGATGAAGTTAAATTTATTTTTCTTGTAAGATTGTAAAAGCCTGATAGCAGCAGAGGGAGGGAGCTCTCTGAAAATATCTTATTTTGGAGGCAAACTGTTATCCAGAAGAACTCAACAAACAAGATTAATTATCAAAACTCAAGACTAGCACAGCAACGGTAATTTTCAAAGCTTAGAAAATGTAATTACATTAGATAAAGCAAATTAAACACCCATCACCTTATCACTGATGAAAATAAACTTTAAACTCTGGTCATTAAGAAACAAAAACTGTAGATGCCCTGTGTCCTAAAATGGCAGACCAAACACATGTGGAGCCAACCCCTTACCCTGTGATCTACTCCTCAAATATAGAAATAGTAGGGAAAAATACATAAGTATGTTGATAATTTTTCCGACATACATAGCTGTGCTTTGAAAAAAGAAAGGACAAGCTCCATAGATTAGAAATGCTTATATTATTGCTTTCCATAATCTTAAAATATCTACCCCAAGATATTTATTAATTACAAAGGAAAATAATAATGTCACAGTAGAGAAGCCCAGCAGATACTACTTTAACCACCTATTCAAGATTAAGACATATTGATATTATGCACCTGTTATATGGTAGATATAGCATTGCTTAGGTAATATTCTGGACAAAACTGTATATGTTTTGTTTTACTGCGAGATATTTACAAAATTTAAAATGACAACATGCATTTGAATAAGGCCAGCAGAGCATTTTCTAGAATGGATTATTTTATCCCTAGATGTGGCCTTGGAAACGACCTAGTCCATGCGCCTCATTGTGTAAATTGGTCATTGAGATCCTATAATTGTTATAGGGTAGTCTTGTCAGTCTATCCTGGTGGGGCCATATACCCTCCTGTATGCATGGGGAAGACTTAATTTGTACCCTAACTTGACTTTTTCTCCCTCCAATGTCAAACAGCTTTTGTTTACCCCAATTCCTAAGTTCATTAGCTACAGTTGTTCTTTTAAGTTGGAAATAGGCCCAGAAACTTAAAAGGATTCATTTAAGGTCACACCAGAGGAACATGAAAATACTGGGATATGAACCTCAGTGTTTGATCCCAGAGACCATGCTTATTTTTTAAAAACAGTTTTAATATTTATTTTTATTTTACTTACAGAATAATGCCCTCATTTTCCTGCATAGTTCTGACAAATATCTGAAGTCATGTAACTACTACTGCCATTAAGCTACAGAACAGTTCTATTTCTTCATGCTGATCCTTTGTAGTCAACCACTCCCCTTTCTTGAAACTCAAGAAACCACTCATCTGCTCTCTGTCCCTACAGTTTCATCTTTTTCAGAATGTCATAAAAATAGAATCTTAAAGCATGTACCTTTTAAAACTAGCTTTTTTCACTTTACTTTCTGTATTTAGAAACCAGTAATGATATTGTTATAGCTGAAGTGTGAGAAAAAAGTCACCAACACGAAGAGCGTCAGATTTTGAGTCCTTTAATAGTCTGTGGCTAAGAGTTGGCTGACGCCAGAAAAACTCTCAACCCTGAACAGAGAAAGCAAGAAGTTTATAAAGTCAAAAACTACAGCTTTCGTAACTATTGGTTACATGTTAGGAGGACCTAGGAGCAGGGAAGGAACTTTTTGGGGTTACATGTTTACTTAGTTTGGCAGTTGACCAGGTGGAGGATGTAGTGTAGGGGGTTTTCAAGAAAGATCAGGAAGTATAGCTCAGGGGCTAAGGGCAGTTGTGGTCACATGCGGGGGGGGGGGGGGTACATCTGAGTAGGCAGGCAACTAAAAGGGAAGATTTTAACAAAAGGGAGTTACTTTTGTCAAGCAAGTTTTTACAGGTTATTATAGGTTTTACAGACATTTCAATATTGCTTATATCAATAAGTTTGTTCTTTTTGACTGCTGAATAGTATTCTATATCATCTGTGTGCTATAGTTTACTTGTACCTTCATCTGCTGAAAAGCATTCAGATGACTTCCAGTTTTGGCAGTTGAGATGGAGCTGCTGTAAACATTTGCACACAGGAATGGGATCACTAAGTTACATGTCAGATATTTGTTAACTTTATAAGAAACTGTCCAAATGACTGGTAGTTTTCCAAGTGGCTGGTAGTTTTGTCTTTCCATTTGCAATGTATGAGACTTCCAGTGGCTGTGCTTCTAACCAGCACTCGAAATTGTCAGATGCTTTTATAGTGTGTGTGTAGTAGAATCTTACTGTGGTTTAATCATTTGTTTTTTCATATTGACTAATGCTGTCGAGCATCATTTTATGTGTTTATTTATCATTTGTGTATCTTGTTTCATTGTGTCTGTTCACAACTTTTGTCTATTTTTATTGGGTTGTTTGTGGAATCTTGAGAATCAAAGACGTGTTTAGAAAATACTTTTGCCATTCTGTGGTTTGTATGTTCACTCTCTTAACATGTCTTATCAATAAAAAAAATCAAACCTTGTTGAGTTCCAATTTGTTGATTTTTTTTGTTGTTTTGTTGTATTGCTTATAAGGGTTGTATCTATTTTTCTGCCTAGCCCACAGTCAAATTCTTTCTTTTGTGTTCTTCTTAAGGTTTTATAGTTTTATTTTACATTGCAGTTAGTTTTTTTGTACAAAGTATGCAGTATGAGTCATTTCTTTGTCTATTATTTCTATCTATCTATCTATCTATCTATCTATCTATCTATCTATCTGCACATTAATATTCCATTTGATCCAGACCATTTTTTGAAAATATTATGCTTTCTCCAATTTACTGCCTTTGTACCTTTGTCATAAATTTGTTGAATATATTGGTGTGTGGGCTTATTTTAGACATTACTGTTGTATCTGTCTTTCTGTCAGTATTAACACACGGTCTTAGCATAGCTTAATAGTAAGTCTTGAATTCAGATAATGTGAGTCCTCCAGCTTTGTTCTTCCCTTTCAAAATTGTTTTAGCTATTATCTTTCCTTTATATTCTATATAAATTTAGGACCACCTTGTCAATATCTACCACAAATTCTGGTAAGTAGTATTTTGATTGGGACTGAGTTTTATCTAATAGACAAATTTAGGAAGCATTGGTATCTTAACAACATTCACTCTTTGACTCCAGAAATATGGTATGTTTTTCTATTTATTGAGGTCTTTATGCTATGTCTGTAAATATTCATGCTACTTTAAGGAGATAAAAGAGGAAGAAGAAAATAAAACAATCAAGAAACTCGCCTTTGTAGTTTCTTATATTTTGATTTCCTTCTCACTGTGCCTACTATTTGCTTACTTTGCATAGTCCTCTGGTAGTTACTTTTTAAATTTCTTCCAGGATTTTTAGTTGCAATTAGTGGAAGAAATAGCCTGTAATGGGCTTACTCCATCTTGCTTAGTATTGAGAATCAAATGACTTGAGTTTTGATTATGTAAATCCTTCTTGTGTGATGACGAGAGAGATTAAAGTGGTTTGTGTGGGTTTTTTCAGTTTGAATAAACCAGCTATGAGGCAGCTTTCGATGGTAGAGTTGTTGAATGTGAGGGGTGCATTTTAGAAGTTCGAAGGATCTATTTCAGATGGATTGGAGCTTAGAGGAAAGGGTGGAACACAGGACCACTATTTTCCTTTATGTCCTATAATATTTATTTAGATTCAAGAGCTTCTTCCTCTCTTGACAGTGTCATGATATGTAATTAAAAAATAAATGAAATGAAAATTGATGTGACAGTTTGCAGAATCACCAGAGTCTGTCTGGGAGCATTTCTTAGCAGGCATTGCCTTGCTGACAAATAACAGGAGTTAGCATATTACACAGGATCTCACAATATTACCATTTATTTAGCTGGAAAGAGAATATAATTTCCTGTGTCCAAACACATCTTATCTGATTGATAAACTCCAGCACCTTCCAAACAATATTATTTCTCCTAAATCTCAAGGGGCTTATTAAAGAAGTGTAAGTAGTTTCATCTTCTAATAAGGATGATCATCTGATTTTCCATTCCAAGAATTGGAAATTACTAAATTTATTCTCTCAAGCACAATAGAAATTGCCTATTTTATTTTGTATGTCCTACTCCTAGGTTATTTGTAACATAGACTTGCACAAAAAAACCACATCTAGTCCTTTTTCTGAGTTCTAGTTATATAATTAATAAATCTTCAAAGTTGCTTTTGTTATAAATTAAGATGCTTCTCTAGAGAGTCTCAAACTAATTCTTTACTAAAGCGGAGTACTGAACAATCCAGAGCTTTGACTAAAGTAATCCATTAAAGTGAATTTCACCAACAATTATTTGATATATCTTTAGAATATTAGTGTATCTTTTGTTAGGATAGAAGTTTGATTGTAAAATTAGAAGGCCTTACACTACTTCTGAATGAGGTAAAAATATGTGTGTTGCAAAACCAGGAAAAATATTGCATTTGTTTTACAGGGCTGCTATATTTTTTCGGTGAAAACTGTACAGTGTTAGAGCAAATAACAACTTATGAGTTATCTTTTAACATGACTAAATTAAAATGTATAAATTTCAACTAAAATTGGAAAAACTTAAGACTTTTTTGAGATTGAGGTATACGTCTTATACACAAAACATCACATAGATGATGTGCAGAAATACACTAGGGATATCTTACTGGTTATTTATTAATTCATTCACTGTTTGTGCCCTAGGAACTCTGCTAACCTCTCAGGTTGCAGAGATAATTAATACATGATTGTAATTTTTTTCAACCCCTCAAGTAGGACATTTTGAACTGATTTTAAAATAGAATTGTAATTATCCTTTTCAAATGACTGTTTGGACCTTCACTTAGCCATTCAAATGAGGGTGAGAGATAGTTACATTGTATCCATAGGCTTCTAATGGATAAAATATGTTATAATATATATGTAAATGCTTCATTCATAATATATAGCTTTTTGTAGTTTACAAATTGCATTTGAGTTATATATTTAATTTTCAAAGTAGTCTTCCAATTAGCTCAGACATGTTATAAAAGTCTCATTTATACTTAGTGGAACTGAAGCAAAAAGAAGCTATGTAAATGTACGCCTAGAAAATGAGTAGAGAAATCATAGAATTGAGACTCCAAGAGCAGTGCTCACTCCAACTGCAGCCCCCTGTCTCTAAAAGCTAAGAACTCTCAGCCTGCTGATCCATGATGCAGATTAAAATTCTCATGATGTACTGATTGAGTTAATATTATTTAGAGAGTTAGGAAACTTACATTAATCTTAGTGTAACTCTCACCTCTCCTGGGAAACCCACCTTAATTTATTTACAAACTCTTAAAGTTATTGCAATAATGAATTAACCACTTTGTAACAAACTATCTTAAATACGCATTCCCACTAAACTGTAAATTTCATGAAGCTAATTTTCTTGACTACTTTATTTCTACTTTTCCTGTGTATTACTGGTCTCTATGTATCACTGAGCAGGTCCCTTCTGTTCTTCAGACATGCCAAGCTTATTTCTACCTCAGGGCCTTTGCAGTTTCCCTCTTCTTTGGATGATCTTCTAAGAGCCAACGCTTCGGGCTACTTGTTTCATAGCAACACAATGCCAACTTCAAAAAGAACCGTTTCTATGCCATTCCAGCTAAATATTTCACACCTTGATTTATTGCTTCATAAAATATATTATTTGCATTAATATATTGATTAATCTATGCTTTGTTTATGAATTCCTCCAGAACAGGCATTTGATCTGTCTTGCTTACCATTTTTATCCCACTACCTCAAGGGCACCTGTCAAATACTAGACCAAATTAAACATTTATTGAATGAATGAATGGAAGAATGAATTCATGAAATCTTGGGCTCAATATATTAGTTAATTATTTTAGTACACATAAAACAAATACATATCTATTTTTCAAATTCTGTTATGTTTCACCTGAATCAGTCCTGTTTATTCTGCTTAGAGAAACATAAATAAATCATTCAGTAATTATTCCTCAACAACTTCTTTCCTTCAAAACATAATAAACTCTACGTGAATTTATTCTCTTCTCTTCTGTATTCATAGTGCCTACCATGGTACCTAATCCATAGTAGATATTTAGTAAGAATGAGTTTAATAAATTAATACTTACCTGTATGTGAATAGTGGACGTTTAAACTGTGTGGCCTTATAGCTGTACATATTTTTTCTTATTAATACTGAGATGTTTACTTATCCCCCAAGTCTTTTTGTGCACAAAATAACCATATTTTCTCTTCACATTCACAGGATTATACCTTGACAATGTACTTTCAGCAAGCCTGGAGAGATAAGAGGCTGTCCTATAATGTAATACCTTTAAACTTGACTCTGGACAACAGAGTGGCAGACCAGCTTTGGGTGCCCGATACCTACTTCCTGAACGATAAGAAGTCATTTGTGCATGGAGTGACTGTTAAGAACCGCATGATTCGTCTGCATCCTGATGGCACAGTCCTTTATGGACTCAGGTCTGTTGTCCTCAATTCAAATTGTAACTTTTCCTGAAAAAATTAGTGATTCCTTTTCATTGGAAAGGAATGTTGTTCTATTTTCCTTAGTCTTTCTTCAGTTTTACTGGGAAACAGTTAAGCCTTCGATCCAGTAGACATCTGAGAGCTTAAGGTAGCATGCTTGCAAAGGGACTTAGTACCAGCTAAGACCAAGTTTTTCTGAATTATCTTCTAATATCAGCTGCTGATCCAAAAACTGTTTTCTTTAAGGAGGAGGGATAAACAATATCAAAATAGCTGAGACACAGTGTTTCTTAAAAGGAGGGGGGGATAAAACCATTACAAATGCCAAATAATTGTTTGAATGTGGCAGATGCTGTGTTTTATAAATTATGTCTGATCTGCCTGAACTAGGTCATGGACCTCTGATAATGGGAAAGCTTACTGTGCCCTCTTACCCTCCAAGGAGCAATCGGACTTGCAGATAAATAAAATAGTTATCTCATGTTTATTAATAGTAAATTTATGCTCTGAAAAGTGCCTCTGTGACAGAGAAAACTGTGATACTCTATTCTTTGGGTAAAGATAATTTGTAAAATAAGACTTTCTTAACTTTTAAAGTTGATTTTGTGTTAAAAACAATAGACAGTTTTCCAGAAAAAATATCTATCTTACTCTGAAAAATTTACAATATAAAGGATTTATCTGCATTATAGGGAAAGAACTTCTAAATTCTGATGTTTTCATTTCATTTTTTCTAATTTATTCTATTTTGCATAAATATGTGGTTACCTTTTCATAATAGTGATGATAATAACAGTAGTATTACTTATTGAACACTTGTTAGGAATCAGACATTGAACAAAGTGCTTTCCAATAATTTATTATGTTAATCCTTACAAACTCATATGTTAGGAATTGCTATTATCTTTATTTTCAAATGAAGAAGCAGAGACTGAAACAACGTGCCCAAGATCACAACAAAAATTATCTCTGGAGATGGGATTTGAACCCTGTTCCAAATTCAGAACAAGAGCCCTCAAACCCTATACAGGAATGCCTGCAACCCTACATTGTCTTATCTGTTCCGTTTCATTTTTATTTTCTGCTTTCGTCAGTACTCCTGACTGATGCATTAGCTTAGATCTTTAGATTCAGCTTATTTGTAGAGAAAAAGACATTTGGGTATCAAGGAAGGGAGGGATAGGGAGAGGTAGAGAGAGAGAGAGCATGTTTGTATTCTGTAGTCAAGCACTGGTGGTAGGGAGATGAATTAGACATAAGTGTCGCTTACATATATGCCTTAAGAAAGAAGAAAATTAAGGAGAAAGAAAGAATAAGTTGACTGGCAAAGTATGAAAAGATTCTACCAAAGTGGTGGGTTTCCACAGTACTAGTAGAAATGACTGTGTTCAGCAGATATGTTGTACCAAACTTATTACTTGGAATCAACTTCAAAACATAAGGTATTAAAAAGACTTTGTTGAGAAGATGACCACATGGGTAGTGGCAAAAGGACAATGACAAGAGGTTGTAATTTATATTCTTAGAAAGTTAAGTATAGGCCTGGCTTGGTAGCTCAGCCTGTAATCCCAGCACTTTGGGAGGCTGAGGCGAGAGGATTGCCTGAGCCCCCATGCTCGAGACGCGCCCGGGCAACTTGATGAGACTTTGTCTCTACAATAAATCAAAAATTAGCTGGGCATGATAGCACGCGCCTTGTAGTTCTGGCTACTTGGAAGGCTGAGGCGGAAAGATCGCAGGAGCCCAGCAGGTCGAGGCTGCTGTGGCCGGGAGCGTGCCACTGCCCTTCAGCCTGGGTGACAGAATGAGACTCCAATTCAAAAAAAAAGGAAATGTTTTTAAAAAGTTAAGTATAGAGGGAGATAAGAATTTTGCGCTGCGTATCATTTCATCTTCCCAAGATTAACTCCGAAATCACTCATGGCTCCTCCTGGTCTCCTAGGATACCCATCTTTAGAGATGAGAGCATGTCATATTCTTCTTTGTATACCCAACACTGACCAAGCACCTACATTGTAAATAAGCAACTCAGCAAAGGCGGAGAATGAATTGTGTGAATAAATATATGTAAAGTTGAGTGATTAGGAAGATCAACAATCAGAATGTCTTTCGAATTGAGAAGGAAAAAGAAGGATCAATATTGATATTATCAATATTAGTTTCTTTATATAATTAATTATATACATAAATCATGTAATTAAATCCTTAATTAAACAAAAAAATGATGACCACTTATTGTTACCAAGACTACTTGGACACCATTACTGGACCTTGAAATTATGACAGTAGGAAATCATCATCCTCCCATTCCCACTTCCAACAAAGGCCACTGTCAAAATATACAGATTCCTGAACACATCTGACATGCATAGAATTATTACTCCTGCGCAGAATAGGCTCATGAATTGTAATTTTCTCTCAATTTTATTGTTAATTCTGAAAGTAAAATTAAAAAGAACATTTGTCGGGAAATTTATAAATGTCTCATTCCAGTTTTAATGCATAAATAGTATAACAGTTTGTTTCTTAGTTGGATATTGAATGCAGACCAGATATTTATTTCACAACCCCAGGAGGTTAATTTTCAATAGATAAGGAAATGGAATTTAGTTAAAATTTCTATTGATTCAGCAGTACTTAGCCCCTCTCACTTACTAATAGTAATTAATATTAATTAGCTAGTACTCATTAAGGAATTAGCATGTACTTGTCACTGTGCCAGAAGTTTAGCTCTATAAACTGGGTACTATTATTTTCTCCATCTTACATGAAGAATGAAGGAACATGTGTACAAAGTTACACAGCTACTATGTAGAAGAGCTTACTAAATATAAAGACGTAGCTCTTTACTTTTCTGTTCTGTTCCTTATGTACTAGCAAGATGAGAATAAAGGATATTAGGGATTACCTGAGAGCATGCAGAAGGAAAAAAAAAAGAGAAAAGTTAAATGGAAACAACTTTTACTAGATCTATAGATACAGTTTTTATTCTTGATTGATAAAATCAGGCCCTTAGGAACAACATGCCTGAGTCCTCTATGGAAGGTGCATTATCAGGTCCTGAGGTTCACACATGTTCCACTTTATTAGGGGATGATTTTTGTTGTATGGAGATCTGGGACAAATGCAAGATCATTGCGCAGAACTTGGTAGTGGTAACGTTTATCAGGACTGGATAAGGCTAATTGAAGGCAGCCATAAAGACCTAGATGTAGAAGGCTGGTACAGGGAAAGCTTTAAATATCAACGTGGTGACTAAGAATCTGGGTAGCACAAGGTCCCTAAGGTGAATGTCTTGTGAGTTCAAGGCAAAAACTAAGTCTTAAATTCCTCTTGGCTGAGACAAAGATGGTGGGGAAGGGTGAGGAAGGGATAGTCATTTACAGGATCTGAGTAAACTTCCTGTATTTTTTTTCTTTGTGTTTTGATATTTGTTTGTTTGTTAGTAGAAGTCTCACTCTGTCACCTAGGCTGCAGTATAGAGGTACAATCACTGTTCACCACAGTCTCAATCTCCTAGGCTCAGACAATCTTTCTGATGGCCTCCTGAGTAGCTGGGACCACAGGTGTGCACCACTCTGCCCAGCTAAAGTTTTTAAATTTTTTGTAGAGATGAGAGCTCACTATGTTGCTCAGGCTGGTCTCGAACTCCTGGGCTCAAGCAATCCTCCCACCTCAACCTCCCAAAGTGCTGGGATTACAGGCGTGAGCCACTATGCCTGGCCTGAGTAAGCTTCTTTGAAAGGGTTTTCCCAGTGAAATTTTTAGTTATTAAAACATAGCAAAGATAGAGAAAGCAGAATGGAAAAATATCAATGTTTATTGAATGTATTGCTTAGTATATAGGTAATTATTGTGTTCGTCTTTCAACTTGTTTGTATGTTTGATAATTTTCATAATAAAATTTGGAAAATAAAAAAAAATGTTGCATTTCAGAGACCTAGGGAAGCCTCTGGATCTATTACTTAGGTAACATCATCAAGGTTTAAAAGACAGAGCCAAGGGGTGATATTTCTGATGTCTTGGAGGTAGAGAATCATCTATACACACATCTCCTTTGAGTGGTTGTGTCTGAAGATGGAATCATCTCATTTCAGAGGGTATTGGTTCAATGGAAGAGATCCATAACCACAGTTAGTCAGGCTAAAGCATAACCTAGAGAGGAGTGAACAAAGCTTTACAGCCAAAATCTTGTTAACCTTCTTGTGAAATTTTCTTTCTTCTAAAGCATGGTTCTGTCTGCATTATAGCAAGAACATCAGTCTACTTATGCTCATATGTTGTGTTTGACTAGTAACAGTTTTGAGCATCCTCAACTGCTGGTGGCCTTGAGGAGTTCAGAAAATGGAGATGGAGATTTAGAATTATGGAAGATATTTTAGGCCCTATTGTTGTAGACTAAGTTTTAACAGTTTTATTTTGATTAGGTCGCTGTTTCCCCACCTGCAAAAGAACAGGATTGTAGCATACTCTCAGTTATTCCATTGATTTTCAGGTTGATAATTATTGCAGAGGCTCAGAGAATAGACTTCTAATGCTGTGCAGATAGACAAATGGACCCAAATTGTCAATGAAACCAATTTCCTTAACCAGGGATAATGATAATGGAATTTGGGTTTTAATTTTGACTTTTGCAACTGGTTTCTCATTGAACCTTAAGCATATTCTCCAGGTTTAATTCTCATGTAAGACAAAGGCGGGTAAATTAGATGCTATCCATTTTTTACAAACAAATCATTCTTTGAGTCAATAATTGTAAAAAGAATGTATAATCTATTCATCAGGAAGAGGAAATTATATATTTGGAGCAGCACAATAATTGGTGAATGGTAAGCTGTCAGTGTTACTTAATATTTAATAAATCAATGGAAGCGTGGATAAATGGGAAATTACTAGTTCTCTTTTCATTATTCAATAATGTGTGAAGTAAGGCACTAGTTCCTTTGTCTACAACAAGAAGGGTGTAAATGAGTGAGTGGATTGAATATAATAGAAAAGATCTAGGCCAGGCATGTCTAGAATAAGAAAGAGAGCTACTAAAGAAAACTCAAAACGTTGACAAACTGTTCAGGACACAAACTTAGAGTGGATTCAGTTATCTTCAACCACTGCATTTGAAATCTTAGATTACGAGTAAGGAAATTAGATCCCTGGCTTGAGACCTAGGTGACCAGGACAAACGTTAGAAGGTACCCTGTAGCCCCAAGTCCAGTGCCTCATTTGTAGTGTATATCTAGTAATTTTCCTTTAATCAAGTATGGCTCCTTGTTTTTTGTTTTGTTTGTTTGTTTGTTTTTGAGTTGGAGTCTCTCTCAGTCACCCAGGCTAGAGTGCAGTGGCATGCTCACGGTCACCCCAGCGTCGACCCTCTGGGTTCCAATGATCCTTCCACCTTAGCCTTCCAAGTAGCCACAACTACAGGTGTGTGTTACCACGCCTCGCTAATTTTTAAATTTATTGTAGAGATGCAGTCTCATCAAGTTGCCGCGGCTGGTCTGGAACCCTCAGGCTCACTCGTCTTGGCCTCCCAAAGTACTGGGATTATAGGTTAAGCCACTGAACCTGACCAAGTATGGTTCCTTTTAAGTCAACTATTTCCTTTTCTTCTCACCATGTTTAATCACTCCTCTATTTTCTCAACTTTATTTCAAGAGCTACTAGAATAATTAAATTATAAATAATCCTTGTTTTCAAGCTTAAAATTGTAGTTTGTGGCTGAAGAATGATGAGATCCTTGAATATAGATTCTCACTGCCTTAGTCCATTTGAGATGCTATAACAATAAACCATAAACTGAGTGGCTTTATAAAAAAGGTGAAATTGGTTTCTCACAATTCTTGAGGCTAACAAGTCCAAGATGAAGGCACCAGCAGGTTCAGTGGGTGTTTGGTGAGGGTCTGTTTCCTGGTTCATAGAGGATACCTTCTTACTGTGTCTGCATCTGGTGAAAGTCGCAAGGCAATTCTCTGGAGACTCTTTAATAAGAGCACTAATCCCATCCATGAGAGTTTTTTCCTTAGGACCTAATCCTCTCTCAAAAGGCCCGGCTTCCAATACCATCACATTGGTAATTACATTCAATTCATTAATTTGGAGAACACAGACTTTCAGACCATACCACTCACCCTCACTCTTTGTTATAGTCAACAACTTTGTTATTCCAAATTAATGGTAAAAGTAAGTGCTTCCTGTAGTTTACTACACTATTTAGAGATTTCTGCCAAGAGATACGGCCAGATGTGGGGAAGAATGTTTTATGAGGAGTAGCCCAGCTATGGGAGTGGCAACAAAAGGCTTTTCGTTTGATTAGGAAGAAGAGTTCTTAACAATTTAAAGCAAATATTTCAAATAGATAGGACGGTATTGTGTTTCAAAATAACATTGGACCAATTATGTCACATTCAGAAGTTTCCAAGAAAAATGATACTAAAAATATAGAATTTCTATGAAACTCAGCTAAAAAGTATGAGCAAGTAAAAGTAAGGTTTAATCTGATATTGACATGACCATCATAAAGAATTTTAGTTATTTACCTAAAATTTGGTATTTATTAGATTTTTCAAAAGCTAATGAATTACACTGAACAGGGAATCAGACCTGCATTATTGTCTGAAATTAATGATTCTTCTAATCACACTTTAAAATTATTTCTAAATGTTTATTATACCTTCTTAATGCCCATGATTCTGGAATGCTGCCAATGTGTGGCATAGATCCTTTTAGGACTTCCATGTCATTTTGCATACAGCAATATTTAACATATTTCAGTACTCTAACAGTTATATTTATCTTCTTGAAAGAAATTTTCTGATTCATTAAGAAATCATAGCATAATTTCATCCAGGTACAAAAAGCAGTAAACCTGAGTTATCAACTGATGATATCCTTTTGTGAACGTAACAGTGTATATTTTTGTTTAAACTTAGTACCTAAATCCTTATTGGGCTCCATGTTGGTTATGCCATGTTATTAACATTACATCATAAGCACTTTTATCACATTAAAAACTCTTCAACAATACAATAAAAACTCTTGTCCAATTGTGAAACAATACATGTTTTTTGTTTAAAATATAGAAATAGTTGTTATGAAAATAAAATTACCCCAGTCTTTTCACCCAGAGATAGCTACTACTGTGCCTTGCTCTATACTCTGATATCTTTCTTTGAAAAAAGTATATGTGTACTTTTTATGAAAACCTTTATTTTATACATACTATTTTGTGATCTGATTTTTTGATAATGAATATGTCATAAACATGCTTGCCATGTCAATAAACCCCTCCTCACCGTCATGATATAACCATTATAAAACATAATTAGGATATATTTCTTTGTCCAATATGAGATAAGCTTTATGATTTTGATATAAGGTGAACTATGTGGATGTTGCTATAAAATTCAGGGCTATTATTTGAAATTTACTTAGTATTTTAGTGAGAAATAACCAAAATATTTACATCACAACTTATAATCTTATAGTTGCACTGTTGCAACTAATAGTCTCATTAGTTAAAGAAATGTCTCAGAATATGTACTGAAATGGATTCTGTTAGGACAGTTCATAGGAAAGAATTACTTTCCTACTCATTCAATAATACCTGGACCATCTAAAAATAGTTGTTTGTCTTTTAGTGCAAGTGAGGAGGCCCTGACTTCACGTCTGTACACTTCCCATATGTAACATTAGATCAGAAACTTGTCACTTCCGATTAAAGTTTCACATTCTTTAAGAAAGATTCAGCAGGAAGCAGAAGGCAATTCAACCACCTCCTGCTATGTATGTTCTGTCATTGGGAAAATGGCAAAGGATAATGTTATCCTGTAATGAATTTAGGCAGGCAGGGTTTTTATTAATGTTATCCTCTTTCTCTACTCCTGAAGTTTTACCACAGGATAACTGCATAGTCATCCGGCACTGAAATATAGTTTATCAAACATTAATATATCAATTTGAATTTAAATTTTCGAATTCATTTTCATAGTGATATTGAGTGAATGTATTTTGTCAAGCATAACAAAGAAAGATATTATTAAGAATATCAGGCCTACTGGCCCGAATGTGAGAACCTATTCTCTACATTTTCCCAGTCCTCGAAACAGAAAAAAATCACCTTCCTCTGCCTCTACCTGCATGGGAAAAGAATGCATGCAATGAAGTGCTATAGAAGGCATCCTCTGTAAAGGACTGCAATTAATTTTTAAAAGAAGCTTCCTTCCCATAATTTTTTCTATAGGATTAAGTAAATTTAATTAGAAGTAATTTCTGATATATTCAAGTTCACTTCTTTCTTTTGTATAACAAGGAAAAGGGAGGCTCAGAGAGGAAAGCAATTGTGTGTCATAGAAATAGTTAATGGCAAAGTGAAGAGCAGAATCCCAAACTCCCAGCCCAGGGCTTGCTGTTGCTGCTTCTGATGGAGTTATTTGGTTACTTGGAGTCATCATTGTCCTTCTGACATTAGCAAATGATTCACATCCAAATCAACAATAGTAGAATAAAAAATGCATCATTCCTCAGACCTTAGAAATGGAGAGACTCCTACTTAGCAACCCTAGGAAATAATCCAGGGCTTTTTGTTGTTGTTGTTGTTATTGCAACCCTTTTGCTATTTTATTAAATCCAACAAACAAGCAAAAACACTTAAGGAAAAACAAGTTTGCCTGTCTTTTTTCTTAAACATTGCTGACTCATCATGTTCCCGTAGCCAATGTGTCTCCTGTACTGCCAGCTAGAGGGGTTCCTAGTTGTCTACATATCCATTGATTTCAATTGAAAGAAAGTTGGCCATGGCAGCACTGAAACCAAGGGTTTGAAGGGGATTGCTGCAGGAAGGAGGAATGGAGGGAGACTCTAGGGGTTTTGAAGTAGGGAAGTAGCTAGCAGCATTCACAAGAATGGTAGGAAATTTGCATTGCAGGCCCAGGAGGAGTCTGATCCTGTTATTGAAGTGGACCTTGTTTGCAAAGAGGAGAAGCATTGAAATCCATTGAGGACATTTTATTCATAGACCTGTAAAAATATCTATATATAGCATTGTTATACATAGTGCATTCAAAGGTAGTACTTACATATTCTTGATTTCATTAGGAGTGAACTCTCTGAACCACCAGAATACTGCAAACATGGAAAGAAGCCGGATCTTCATTTTATTTTATTTTTATTTTTATTTTTTTTTGAGCAAAGTACTTCCTAGTGGATGGTAAAAATGTTGCTGCTGTGTATGAGAGTGTGTGTGTGTGTGTGTGTGTGTGTGTGTGTGTGTGTGTGTGCACGCGCGCGCACACGCATGTGCGTGCACAGGTGTGTATCTTCACTTACAGCCCTACATATATATATCTGTTTGTAGGTATGTGTATATATATATATACATATGTGTATTTGTGTATGCATGCACACACATAGCAGAAACATTTTTTCCCACTTGTCTTACATTGAGTCTGAAGGGAGTTCCATAAATCAAACCTTGAAAAAATTGAAGATTATTCTCAGTATTAGTCTAATGACTAAGTTTTCTCTGATCACATTTTAAGTAATTCTGACATTGCTTTGACTTCACAAAATCAGTGAATTTTGTTGACAGTTATTGCTGGCAATTTGCTTGGCAAATAGGCAAAATATAGGTTGAGACTTAGAGATAATGTAATGATTACACTTATGAAAGAGTTTTAATTAGATAAAGATGTATTCAAATGTGAGAGAACACGAGATGGTTGTAGCAGTACTAGTAGTAGCATTTATTGAGGACTTTCTATATGTCAAGTCCTGCATTATCTCATTGACATTAAACAATTTTGTAAAGCAGGCTATTATTTTGTGAGGCTTTGGGGGAATAAGTAACTTGTGTGCATTTCAGGAAACAGATTGAACCCATGATTTCAGTCACTTCACCAGAGTCTGAAAGAATGTAGTCTCTGTCCAGGTAGATAAGCGCAAAAGACTCTTGAGAAAGCAGTCACTAAAAATGTTGATAAAATACTTAATAGAGATCTATGCCTTGTTTTGGCTAGCCCATTGCTTTCCCCATAAATACAGCATATACAGTATATTCCTCAGGTGTAACTTAATATGGTCACTCCTTTTAGCCTTTATTCTTTTCTTTTTTTATTTGTTTTTTGAGTTCGAGTCTCACTCTGTCACCTAGGCTGGAGTGCAGTGACACACTCACGGCCACTGCAGCCTTGACCTGCTGTGTTCAGGCGATCCTTCTGCCTCGCTTTTCAAGTAGCGGGAAATACAGGTGCACACTACCATGCCCAGCTAATTTTTTGATTTATTGTAGAAACGAGGTCTTGCCAAGTTGCCCAGGCTAGTCTTGAACCCCAGGGCTCAGGCATTCTAGAAAGAGGTCTTGCCAAGTTGCCCAGGCTGATCTTGAACCCTAGGTCTTAGGCAATCCTCTCGCCTCCATCTCCCGAAGTGCTGGGATTACAGATGTGAGCCATGGCACCCAGCCTCAGCCTTTATTCCTAAAGAGTTTCTCTTATGCAACTACTCAAACATGAACTGTCTTGTTTTCTCTCTCTCTCTCTCTTTTTTTTTTTAACAGAGACAGGATATTGCTCTTTCACCCAGGCTGAAGGATAGGATAGCTCACTGCAGCCTCAAACTCTTGGGCTCCAACTGTTGTCTTACCTCAGCCTCCCAAATTGTTGAGATTACAGGCATGAGCCACTGCACCTAGTTGGAAGATCATTATTGTTTCATTTTTCTAAACAGCCAAATTCAAAGAAATACAACATGCACCATAGTTTGTAATTTGAGGTATAGAAATTTTGAAATCCTGTTCTGTTTCATAATGATAAAGACATATTGTGGACTTTCCAATGGACTACAGGACAGGAAAAAGCAACCACTACAAGATTAGATTAAGTCTTAATTATCCAAAGATATAAAACCTTATTGGAACTGAGGAAGCCACATGGGGTGGCTGGAGGCAATTTTTCAGCATGACTTCTAAGACTCCCAGTGACTCTGAAGGCCACCTGTGAGTTACTCTGCCACAATTTTTTTCTGCTGAATTGAAGAAACTCAGTTGTTACGTTCTTCTTATAGGAATAAATTATAACCTGTACACTTTCACTTCAAGGTTGTACAAACATATTCTCTCTTTAAGGTTTTTGATACTAACCCTAGCATCCATACTCATTCTGGAGGGGAAAGCAGAGTGTACTGGGCGGATGACCATACCTTTGTCTTCCAGACTATTGGAGGCGATCCCAGAACACACTGAATAAAATTTATATTTATTTAGAACAAGTAACAGATATTTGTTTCAGACTTACTTCCCATGGGAAAGAAAATAAAGGTGGGAGATAAAATAACTACCAATCTATGGAAATGACCTTCAAAAGATTTTTGTTAAAAGACTTTTGGTAAAAGTTTTATTACTTGCTTTGCTAATGGGTGGTAGGAGAAGATTTCTAACCCATCCCTCCTCCTTTATTTTGGAAGTCAAAAATAAAGCGTTTCCTTTGGAAACCAAACCAATGTAATAGGTTAATGACTCAAATCACATTCACCATATTATGAAATGCTCAAGCTATTTTACTTCTTAGAAGCAGCTCATTATCTGCACACTTATGGACAGAATAAAAGGCAACAAAATGCTAAATGGCCATAAATCCTTGAAGAAAGATACTAATTCCATGTTCAATTGTTCACACTAGCCATAATGGAGAAAATAATTAGGACTTTATATTTTAGCAGCTGTAACAGAGTGACAACTAAGGGAAATGACTGAAAAGACCAGGATAAAAACCAAATTTCTTCTGGCATCAGAATAGTAGGGGGCATCTGTGCATTTTACATCATGGTATAATGAGGCCAAAGAACACAAAACTATTGTAGTAGCAGTATTGCAGAGTGTTAAGAGCACAGGTTTTGGATCTGATTGCCTTTGTTTCAAGGCCGGTCTCTGTCATAAACTAGCTGTTCATCTTTCTAAGCTTCAGTTTCCTCATAAGTAAAATAAGGCTTAATATTAATAGTACCTGCCATGTAGTATTATTGGGGGGATTAAGTGAAAAAATGTGTATAAAGCATTTATTAAAGTACCTGGCACATAAGTTGTTTATAAAGATTAGTTACTATTATTAACATCACTTAATGTACCTGTTTTTCTGTTTTCTGTCATGATAAATGGGGGGTGTCCTGCGCCTTTGGGAGGCTGAGGTGAGTGGATTGCATGAGCCCGCGGGTTCGAGACCCTCCTGGGCAGCAAGACCTCATCTCTACAATAAATCAAAAAATCAGCCGGGCGTGGTAGCGCATGCCTGTAATTCCGGCTACTTGGAAGGCTGAGGTGGAAGGATCGCTGGAGCCCAGCAGGTCGAGGCTGCGGTGGCGGGGAGCGTCCACTGCACTCCAGTCTGGGCGACAGAATAAGACTCCAACTCAAAAAAAAAAATGGGGGGTGATTTTTGGCAAGAAAGAATGCTGGTGGTAAATCTTTATCGTGTACCAGTAATATGCCAGATGTTGAGAATACACAAAGACAAGGGAGTTCTAATCTCTGTGACTTGAAATCTTGGAGGTTAGTGGGGGGAAAATATGTAATAGAGAGATGAAGAAAGGTAGGTTAGACTAAGTAACAGACAAACTCTGGAGTCAAAGACATAAGAGCTGTTTTATTAGCTGTGTGTCTTTTTGTAAGTCAGCAACTCTAAATTGGAAATAATACTATCATTTAACTTACAGGAATATAATCATTGATAAAGCATTCAATTTTTTAAAGAAAAGAGAACTGGGGCTTAGATAACTTTGGTAACATGGTTAAAGCAGCACAACTATACATGTCAAAGCTGGGGATAGGTTCCAAGTCTATTTGACTCAAAACCTGTGTCTTTAATTATGTTTTAATGAGTTGAATGCAGAGAAATGACCTGATGCATGTACTGGAAGTGACAAAATACACAGGCACATACTCATAATTCTTGTAAGACTGATAACTGAATGTAATTATTATTTTGACTACCTAAATATTAGAAATGTTTGTGTAGTGTTCCGAAAGGAAGCTGGACAAAATATTAGTAACTCTAGTTTATGTTTAATGAAATAGGCACATTGCATTTAAGTGAATCATTGAACTTTATTTATGCAGTAATCCATGCAATCAACCATACAGTCAAGAGTGAGCACCTCTTGTTGTTCTAGGTGGGGGATGGGAGGTGCAAGAGTGAATAAGCCAGACATAGGGCATGTCTTTACTCCAGGGCTTGTTTTTAGTGAAGGAAACATATAAACCACTGGCTAAAGGTATACTTGAT
The DNA here is from genome assembly GCF_000164805.1 of Carlito syrichta. Lineage (NCBI taxonomy): Eukaryota > Metazoa > Chordata > Mammalia > Primates > Tarsiidae > Carlito > Carlito syrichta. The sequence continues at coordinate 214,331 of NW_007065586.1, forward strand.
AATAAATATGACAGTTATAAATTGTGATTAATTCAACATGAAGATTAAACATGGTGATCTTATAAAGAGTTGGCTGGAGGAAAATGATGACTACTACTTTAGGAGGTAACATTTGAATCAAAAGGATATTACTAAAGGACAGACAGGCATAGTTCTAAGGAATGAATGAGTGTTCCTGTTAGAAGGAAAGCATCTACAATAGTTCTAAGGGCAGAAAAACCCATGTGCTCGCAGAATGAAAATAAAATAATGCTACTTTGCTCAGTACCTTCTGTTCTCTCTCTTTCACACAACTGCCTTTTCTCTCCTTTACAACTAAATGTATTTTTTATTCGCTTATTGTTATTAATGGCTTCTCACCACTGGAAAATAAGCTTCATGAGAGCAGGAACCGTTGTTTTGTTTCCTTTGTTTCCCGCTGTTTTTACCCCAGTATCTTGAAGAGTGCCTGTCTCACAAGAGTCAATTTAAAAAGTTTGTTGAATGAATATATGTGTGAGAAAATGAGTAATAGCCATTTCTCCACAGTATTTTTTCTGATTTACCATTCTAACTACCTGATTCTGCTTATTAGTTGGGATATCTATGGCCTCTGCAGGGTTTATCTCAAATTGATTTATCACTCTGTCTTTCAATGTAGACAACACATGCAAAATAGGTTCTAACAATGGATTTGCATACTGAGGTAAATTAAGAGGTGCAGAAAGAGCAGCATAAATTCAAATTGATATCATTTAAAACCCAATTATCAGCCAGGCTTGGTGGCTCAGCCTGTAATCCCGCGCCTTTGGGAAGCTGAGGTGAGTGGATTGCCTGAACCCGCGAGTTTGAGACCCGCCTGGGCAACGAGACCTCATCTCTACAATAAATCAAAAAATCAGTTGGGCGTGGTAGCGCGCACCTGTAATTCTGGCTACTTGGAAGGCTGAGGCAGAAGGATCGCCGGAGCCCAGCAAGTCGAGGCTGCGGTGGCCGGGAGCTGCCACTGCACTCCAGTCTGAAAAGTGAGACTGCAACTCAAAAACAAACAAACAAACAAACAATAAAACCCAATTATCAAAGATTATTATGTTCAAATGAGGAGAAAAAAATCTAAGTGTTCTATTCAAGTAAACAATATATATTTCTCTGTATGGTGAGGGAAACTACAATAGCAGTAAGACTGTGCTTCAGGTGATGTCAGTTTCAACAGATGATAAGACAGCATTTTAAACAAAGATCAGTAATTATCATGAATTTAGTTTCCCAAATTGTGGCTTAAATGCAAATATGAATTGACTGTGCAGAAGTTTCCATTGGCATGGTATTTTCCATGTGTTACCTTATCATTTGTAATTAGTGCTATATTTTAAAAGATATATAGAGCTGTCAAAGTGAAGAGAATTGTACCAAGGTGGAATTGAGGTGACCGATATTAGCCTTCTACCATAGAATAAGTCAATGAGAAAACACTTTGTAATAAGCGCTTGGACTTTTCAGACATACATCTCAGAAAAGTCATTACGGCTGAATTCAAGGGAATGTTCTCTTTTATTCATAATAATCAATTGTTATATGACTAAAATATATAAAGCTTTTTATTGATTCCAGAGCAGAGATATCATTTTCTTAGTTTAGCATAGGGCATGTCTTTATGTTATTTGAACCATCTTTCCTATATTTCAGAGTGAGAGAGAGAAAACACACACATGCGTGTGTATGTTCTTTTGTATTTGTCTGTGATAAAAGGCAAGGCCAGCAGTAGGAGCAGTGAAGGGAAACCATCATGTTGGGGTGGGGGGAGACAAAATTACATTTGCCCAGAGCAGTATTTTCCCCCACATCTTAAGTATTTGAGCCTACTTGCTTGATTCTTAGGTTGATTTTCCCTTTGGGAAGTTAAATATAAAAATAGGAGGGTCTGTCATATACCAGTATAAAAGAGACTGCTGATGACAAGATGTCAAACTCTGTAAAAATATTTTCGGATGGTTTGTTCTGCCCAACTTGGGAACCTAGACCCATAGCATACATCTCTAGGAAGTCCTGAGAACATATGCCCTCCATGGTTGAGTTATAGCTTGGTTATATACAGTTTAGGAGAACAGAAGTTATAACAAAACATAAATCAATACATGTAAGGTTTACATTGGTTCAGTCTAGGGATGTGGGACATTTTCAGGAGAGGGAGAGGAGGGCGTAGGCTACAGGCAAAACCAAAGGTTTTCTGACAACTGATCTGCATAGTTATCTAAGGAATTATGAAAACAGTAAAGAAAATGGGCAGCTTGAGGAAGATGAGGGAGCAGAATTTCTTGATATGTAGATGAAGTTTTGTGGATGATAGTTTAGACTTCAATCAGAGCAAGCGATTGTGTCAAAAAATGCCAAAGTTCCCAAAAGACAGCTTGATGGGTTCATAGAATACTTTGATTTTCCCTTCTTTATCTGCCAGAGTCAGGCTTGGGAGTAAATCACATTAAAAGTTTGGAATTTGGAAGAAAGGGGGGAAAAAAGTCAATTTAGTTATTAAGGCTTATGATGTGATAATAAGAATCACTGCCCTAAACCCAAACTGACTTTTTCTCAGCTAATTTAGTGGTAAATGAGTTATATTTTTTCATTGCTATACCAATGTGAACCATCTAATTCATGGAGCATTGTTAAATTACTGAATCTTTAAGCAGTCAATCATCATCCTTGATGATGAGATGAGCCTGGCCCCTAGCTGATGGTTCATGAAGTTACCCTGGAGGAGGAATACTCTGTCTCTACTACTTGAGTGTCAGGGGTTGGGCAGAGATATACACTGAAAGACTAGAGGGAAAAATCAACACAATTGTGAAAATGGACTTCTCCTAAATTCTAGGCAGAAGCAAATAGATTCGACTCTGAGAGGCCAAGTTCTAAATAATATAGATTTTCAGACATTCTGCTTTGGGGAACCTTGAGTTCTGTACTCACTATGAAGCAGCTGGACTAGGTCTGTGCCACTGAATACGTTTTAGTTTTAATACTTATTTTATTGTGAAAACCTCAGACATCTGAGACAAGGCAGCTTTCCTTTTTTGACATTTTGTTATTTTCGTTTGATGTTCCACCTTTTTTTTCTGGTTATTCTTTTTAGTATTTTAAAATTCTGATAAATCATATTATTATTGTTCAGTGACAACCTTATTTAATTACAAAAGGCTGTTTATCCGTGGACATTTTCAGTTTCCATAGGCATGGATAGAACAGAGTGTAAAATTAACACAGAACCAAGTTAATAATAGATCATTACTGCAGTCGCTGACAGCAAAGATTTAGTCAAGAGAGGATAGTGGAAGGGAGGTAAAACTCTGTATTCCAGGTGCTGTTCAGCTATTGCAGACACTATTTGGTTTTCAAGAGAATGTCAGGGTAAGAGCTTACCTATGTAGATAGCATTCACTTCAAACCCGATACTGAACGTGAATGTATTCTTTATGTGAGAAGTGGCATCTCTATACATCAAAATGTAGTTTCCATTTCCTCACTTATTTCCCCCACTGCTCTGTGGTAAAGAGAACCAACTAAATCAAGAGATATTTGGGTACACTAGACTTTTTGACGTCTTTGGACAGCACCATCTGCATAAACAGATGGGGAAACATGTCACAGGGTTAGAGGGGCACTCTGAGCTCAAAAAAAAAAAAAAAAAAAGGAAATGAAAAGAGAATGCAATGACCAGGGGAAAGCAGACTGAGTGTCAGTAACTGGGAATTCTTTGCAATCTGACCCAGGCAGTGGTCACTGCACGGCTGCCATCCATGGAATCCAAGGTTCTCCAGGACAGTGACGTCCTGCATGTGTTTCAGGCAAATTGCTCAGCTCTAGAAATGGGCACATGCCTCCATTTCTCTGTGGTGACGAGAGGAGATCCCTGCTGCTGTACCCTCCCCAGGGAAGATAGTATGACTTAGTTTCCATGAATCTTTCCATGTGGCCACTGGTCAGCAAAAGGGATGCCTCAGTGTCCTGGTGGTAGAAGATTTTACACAAGAGTGGATGCATCATTATGCATATAATCCCCAAATCGACACAAAGCATACACTTTTGCTCATGATACTTTGTTTACTTATTTGTTTATTAATTTTTTCATTCATTTATTTGCCCGTTCAGTTATTAATTTTAGTTCACATTTATTGAGTAGTAATTTTGTAATAAGAGCTATACTAAATGTTTTATATGCTTTCATTCCAAGAGGTGGCTATTTTTACACAAGAGGAAAGGAAATCTCAGAGAGATTAATGATGTGTTCAAAGTCACATAGCTGGCCACAGTAGAACTGAATATTGGAGGCTGTTTGCCTCCTGAAATTATAACAATTCTCTGTATTGTCCCTTTTACATTTATTTTTCTGTGAAAACATGACTTACTTTATGTTTGGCAAAGACTAATCTTTATATTTGAAGATACACAATGCATGAACAATTTGTTTTCTTAGCTATAGCTCCTAAAGAAAAGAAAACTCACAAGTTTACATTCAAGTCACATATTTTATAAACAAGACATTTTTCACATACATTTATTCAATTTAGGATATCACTGTTCCATGTCTTCCATATCTATAGGCTACATGAATTGATAGGGTTTGTAACATTATTGTAAAATTATATGTTTGTAAAAATATGGAGCACTGGAGGTTTGAAAAATTTTTGGAACTTCTTCCCACCATACTCTATGAAGTTATTCAAAAAATTTTATTTCTCTCTCCCTCTTTCTCTCCCTCCCCCACATCATCCTGTCCTGCCCACCTGCAAACAGTAAGAGTTTGTTTTTTGGTTACCTAGACAATATGCATTTATCATAGAAAATTTGTAAAGTAAAGAATTTTAAAACAGTAAATGTTAGAAGAAAAAGTACTAATTAACTATACCTTCAGAGATATTCACCATTGACAGGTTAGGAAGGGTTTCTTCCTGTATTGTTTGAATTTTCTTTTTTCACAGAAAACTTTGATTATGTTATGTCCATTGTGTAATTTCCTTTATTCACTTATTATGTGGTAAATATTCCTTCATTTTTTTCTGCAGTATTATTTTTAAGTCCACATATTCTAGTATATTGTGTGTACTGCTGTATTTTGCTAATACTCTACTTTGGAATATTTAAGAGGGTTCCAACATTTTACTATTTTAATGTTGTCTTTGATATCTTTTCTGCTGCTTTTCCATTTTTTAGTTAGAATTTTTTTGTATTTACTAGATTTTCCAAAACTTGTGTAATTTTCATAAAGAAAATAAATTGCTATTTTTAATTAGAGAAAAATTCTATACTGATTATTAGAAAAGGTATTGCTGGATAAAAGTGTATGAACATTTTACACTGCACTGTAATGATGATAGTAAACTGACCCATTTAGGCAGTGGGACATACGCGTTGATCCAACCAGAGAGGCAATATGGACAGAACTTTGCACTGTTCTGAATTTAGTGGGCTGATAACCTGATTTTTAGTTTCCTTCTACAGAGTCCTCTGATCTCATCGGGCCACTGTTACCTCGCTTGTAAAATAGTTATAGTATCTTATTTGCCTCCAGGATACATAGCTACCTGGAGTACCTAGTTCTTATCAGGTGAAGAAGTGCAAAAAAATGTTGTATAAGTAATCAGCTCTGTGTGTGTGTATGAGGGAAAGGGGATGGGGTGACAAGTAAACTGAGATATGGGGAGAGACTGAGTTGTCCAGATAAAAGAGAGTGTGGGAAGAGCAGAGGGACAGGGGTTGCGGGTAGCGAAACCACACATGTGATGCATGAAAATAAAGAAAGGCAAGTAAATGAATTTTAGAATGACTGGAACATGGGCTATGAGATGGGGAACTGTGAGAAAGGAGATATGTTGAAAAGGAAGAAAATAGTCTTTTGTTGGTAATATTTAGGAGTTTGACTTGATCTTGAGGGCAAGGAAAGCCATTGAGAACTTTAATAAGAGGAGTACATGATCAAACTTGCATTTATTATCCTTTTTGTGACTCAGAAAACAATTTAGAATATTGATTTATTATTGATTATAAATAGCATTTATTACTAACAATGAAAATATTCTGAAGTGTTGGTTACAAAGTGCCAATTGATAAAATCATAGATGTAAATGTTCTTACGGCAATAATATTAACATTTTCATTGTTTGCTGAATTTAGCTCTGAGATTTACATCAGAAGAAAATACAGGTGCAATTTTTATGTAAATCCATAATGCATTTCTGTAATATTTTGATATTCTTTTATGAGATGTTTGTTTTAAAATATTACACTATAATTCAAATATACTGGAAAAGATTGTTGAGATAATTCAGTAATATTTTCACCATAATGAATATCAAGCATTTGGATAGAGATTTGGCATATGTTTTAAGGACATATATAACCTATTTTAATGAAATTTGACACTTATTTTTGCAAAAAAATTGACAAATAGATGACTGATACTTCCACATAATTATATGGGAAGATAAGTGATTGCTGTATAAATTGTTCTTCAGTATTTGAATATTAACAGAAAATCATCCCGCAATGGTCTTCTGACAGGAAATAATCTATAGATAAAGTAATGCTATATTTTGGGAACAGTTTTAATAAAGTTTTGGTAATGTTTAATTGGTAAATAATCAAGAATTAATGGGAAGAAGCCAGTTCATAAAAATGAGAAGCATAATTACTGGAAATTCCACAAAAATTAGGAAAAGTTTATGTTAAAGAATTACTGGAAATTCCACATCAATTAGTAAAAGTGATTTTGCTTCTGCACCTTGGATGTTGTAACTCTTTTTCAAATATGTATTTCTATCAGTGCGGAAACACTGGGTATTTTTTTGCCAGAACTACTTCTTAAATCTTAATACCTATCATGGCTTATATTTGTGAACTTTCTATACATCTGTGAATTTTCTATATATCTGTTAATGTTTCTAGTGTATGTTGTGCATCACTTCTGCTCATTGACCACACATACAGAAGTGCGTGCAGTGAGTCTTTGAGTACATTGCAAGACCCCCTTGGCACGTAATGTCACATAACTTTGCTGTGCAACCACATGATATCTCTATCCTCATAAATTGCAAGATGAATCTCAAAACTCACATTAAACAAAAAGAGCCAGGCACAACATCGAGCATATGTTAATATTCCTTGTATATGAAGTTCAAAAACAGATAAAGCCAATCTAAGGTGATGGAAATCAGTGACTTTGTGACTCTCTGAGAGCACCAGTGACTAGGGAACCCATGGGGAGGGCTCTGGAGTGTTGGAAATAATAATCTCATTTTCATTGGGCTGCTGTCACTCTGGTGTGGTCCTGCAAACTCTTACAACTATGTACTTACAAACTGAGCTATTTTCTAGACAAGTTTTAATTTAAAAGTTTTGAAAGGTTGTATTCCAATAAAGATTAAAAAGTATGCTCGTTTTTATAAAATTGATGACAAAATAAATGCCAATTGGCCTCTAGAGACCCTGTGTACAGATCTCAGAATTTTAGAGTGCCTGTTCACTATCTCTTTGAGATCACTTAAAGGTACTAGTAGTTACTTCATTTGATTGTCCATGCACTAATACCTCATAGGTCTACCCATTTGACTTGCAAATATGTTATTTCACTCAAAAATGAAATAAGCTCACAGTATAAATTGTGTTAGTTCTAATTCCAACATAGTCTCATGTTCATATGGAAAAAAGTAGTGATCAGAGCAGTATATTAAAAACTTTGTTTTGATTTTGCTCTTGGATAATGAGGTCTGCTATGAGGCAGATCAAATATCTCGTGAGCCAGGATTGTAAACTACAGACACCCACTGGGGCTTGTTAGGTTACAGAGTGAAGAGACTCAGGAAAGGTATAAAAAGAATGAGACAGAGAGAAACTAGAGAAACCATGACCTTCTGAAGTGCATTTTAAAAGCAATGTACTGGCCAGTTGAAACAGGTTATTGGTTCAAGTCAGCCTGTGGTCAATATTTTGGCTCCTACAACATTATTCTGTAAATAACTTTTCTCTATAAAATATTATCTGTATAACTTGTTGCATACAGCCTAGTTCGTCAAACAGATAAAGCACTCCTAAAATTTTGATTGAACATTTTATAATTAATGTGTGTGTCAGTCTTATAAATGGTATCAGTTCAATAGCTACTTAAATTAAATATTGCAATAATTATGCTTTCAATATAAAATTATGTTATACAGAATTGAGAAAATTAACTGAACCACTATGTCAGGACATGACTAATCTTAGATTTCCATTTCCAAATGAATCTGAGAATTGATGTGCCATATCTTTCATTGTATTTTGTATCTCTTCTTTTTAAAAAAACACATTATTACAGAAAGTTTTATAAAGACAGTGCAAGAGAGCACTAGACTTTACTCTATATTGTTAAATGCTTTACCTGCATAGTTTTTGTAGGATGCTTACTAATTGTTGTGACAAAAACAAAAGTTGTTGTGGAAACTGCTGTTTAACAGAACATTCCTGCCTATTATCTAAAAGGAAGGCAAACATTTGAGTTTGCTGCTTTAAAGATGTCATAATTAGTAAACTTTTATTATACAATGCCATCATATTATCCATATGTACATATATATATTCAAAGCACTAATTGCATGATTTTTACAGTAGTATTTGTATTGTTTTATTATTTAATTTCTTTCTTTAAAAACAATTCTACCACTTTTCCTTTGACCTCACTCAAAGTGTTAAAATAACCTATAACAATGATGATAACAGCAGTTAACATATACTGAACACTCAGGATTTATAAGTGATTGTTCTAAGTGCTTCATAAACATCATCTTGTTTGATTTCTCACAGACACTGATATAAAAGTGAACATTATAATCCACATTTTACAGAAAAGGAAACTGAGAGTTATGAATTAATAATATCCTATTGTCACAGAGCTGGAAATGCCAGGTCCAGATTTAAACCCAAGATTAGTTCCAAATATTGTCTCACCTCTTTTTCAAAATGCTAATTCTGTGTCTTTTAAAGACATTATTGTAAATACAGGAGAAATCTGCAGTTTTATTACAAATCTTGCTTATTTCCCCAATTCATCAATTGTCATGAAAATTTTTAGTAACTCACTTCGTTTCCTTTAACTGTGAAAATTGTCTTGCATTCACCACTCCTCTATCCTATAATGCATTATAAAGTCAATTTATCTTAATGAAAATACCTATTCTTACTTATTTCTGCTTTAGCAGGGTCTGAATTTTTCACCTACCTATATTATGTGACTGGGAGAATAGTTTAATAATAATTTAATTGGCTGTTACCATGGCTCCATTTTAAATTACACTTCCCAGGGAACTTGAACATATATGCTCACATCAGAACATCCTTTCCTGATCCTTAAATCAATTTTTCTTTTCTTTCTTAATTCAGTGTTTTTAAACTGGATTTCATGATCTTGTCACTCAACTGGCAAGTGACAGCCTGTCATCAAGCTATCTAGTTTCATGTTGTCCTCACAATAACTCTATATGCTAGACATTATTATTCCCATTTTAAAGACAAGCAAACTGACCTCCTCAGATTGTATGACTAGAAAATGGTAAAGACTAGTGTTTATGCTTAAGTCTAAGTGACCAAATGACTTTCCAAGACATGTTCTTTCTTCTCTACTGAACTGATACCAAGAAAACAGGACTAACACTCAACTCCAAAAAAAGAAGAAAAAACTGTGCTATGTTCATCTGCTACATTTTTTACTTATAGGCTGTGATGAAAACATCTAAAATTTAAATACATATACTCTATTAGTAAAATGAAGGTTGCACTGAAACCTCACAGATTTTCTGGCTCTGGTATGTGCTCACACCGTTCCATGCCAACTGGAAGAAAGCCCTAACCCCCCGTGAGTTTTAGCTTGATATTGGATATAGTTACTATTGGTAACCTGTTGGTAACCGTAACCTTTAACTGATAGTCTCTATGTCAATTAGGGTGAATCACTTGGGTTCTCCCAGGCTTGTTTACCTACTTTATAAATTACAGATTATATCAAAGGCTGCTTAACACCAGCCCTCAGGACAGATTCAATTCATGGAAATATTTTATTTGACCAACACAGTACTTTTAAAATTAGGACATTTGATCTTAAAGGATTGGCAGTAGCGGAAAACTGCCGGGTGGGGGGTGGGGAAGCAGGATTGGTAGTAATGGGAATCTACCTGGGGAAGGGGAGGATCACACCTTATCAACAAAGGTAACTGCATAATGAACATTTTTATACCTAACCCTGAATTGTACCCCACATCTTTAAAATAAAAATAAAAAATAAAATAAATGTGCTTTATCTTTAAAAATTTACAGTTTCTAATTATTTTTTTTAAAAATCTAAAGATCCCACAAGCAGCAATAAGTTAAAGCTGGGAAACTGATACTTTGTTTAGCTAGAGTATGTTTTTCCTAGTTCTCCACAGCCACCATTCCCTATGTCTCATGCTGTGTCTACTCCTCATACTACTGAGGCCGTAAGCCTGACCAACCCACAGGCTGAATGCAGTCCAGGACAGCTAGTATTGTGACCCCACAAAATTTTTAACATCATACACACACACATACACACACACACAACACACACACACGCACACACACATATACACACTATGTAAATTATATAATTTATGTGCAGCCTGAGACAATTTCTCTTCACTTGATGCGGCCCGAGGAAACCAAAAGGTTGTACACCCCTGCTCTAGGCATTTGAGTTTGTGACTTCTTGATTGCACTTAAGTACCTTAAAGTTTTAGCATTATTTGTTCTGTGTTATGTCAAAATCATGTCCTGCAATTTTTTAATGGGTAAAATAAAGCTACTAAGCCCGGAATGTAAAGACAACTATTGTTTGCTTTCTTCCATCATTCACCAGGTCTATAGCTCAACGTATTTGCTTACCATTGAAGTTGCTCAATATATTTTAGCAATATGTGCTGGCTCTGATCATGTGCTCACACTACTTCATGCTGGCTAGAAATCCCTCTCAGTTACACACTTTATCCAGCAAAATCTTATATGGCCCTCATCACCTAGCTCAGCCCATTTTCTCTACAATAACTGTCTCAGCTTCTAATCTCCTTCCTTATTACAGGTCTTATAACACACATTATTTGCATTTAACATGTGATGCCTATTAATATTAACCATAAATAAAAGTAAATATAATTATTTTATACTTGCAGTTAATGATAATAGGAATGTTTATTTCATTCTAAAAAATTTCTGTGCATTGTTTTAATCTTTACATTCATACTCAGAGATAGACGTTCTTATTATTGTTGTGCTATTATTATTACTGTGGTGCAAACTGGTTAGATTATGTGTCCAAGATTACAAAGCTAATATCTTCCCAGATAAGTTTCTCTTGTAGTTGAGCTTTGATTTTAAGGTTCTTAAGGTTGAAGACTACATCTTAATAATTTTATAAAATACCTTCCAAAGTCTTAGAATGAAGAATGAAAGCCCTTTATGAATAGATTAACATTGGTTAATTCCTTTATTGACATTCATGTATACTGCAATTCAGGAACTTAATACCCTTTCTGAAATTCATTGATCAAATTATGATAAACTTAGAATTTTTAGGTTTTAAATTTATAGATTATCAAAATCAAAATCCTTATACTCTCTTTAACACCCTAATGGTAGAAAATAAACAATGGTTTCCAGGGCTGGAGCCAACGAGAGTACAAAGTAGCATATATGGAAGATGAACAAGTCTAGAGATCTCATGAGGGCTGTAGTTAATAAACGTGTGCTAGGGATTTTTTTTTAATAAGTAAATTTTAGCTGCTCTTATCATATACACAAAAGGTAACTATCTGAAATTATAGATATGCCATTTGGCCTCACTACAGTAACCTTTTTACAATCTGTATGTATTCTATAAAGTTATGTGGTAAACCTCAAATATAGAGACAGAGTTGTAATTTAAAAATCACAAAACAAGATTTAGCTACCATTAATTTGCTGCATTGTATTTCTCTCAGGAGTAGCATGTGTTTGGTAATTATTAGTCTATCTTTTGTCCTCTCAGAAGACAAAGTCTAGTATGCTTTGGGTGGTGGGTGAGGGTTGGGAAAGACTAGGAAGGAAGCTTGAGAAAGCCAATGTAAAGTCTGTTGTGTCACAGTGATACAGTGCATCTTAATCACATAAAAATAATTGTTCTGACAATTACTCATTAGCAACATTGTACTGTTACACCACCACAAGTACCTTAACTAATGCAAATACTAGCATGAAAATTATAACCAATGTGCAATGTTGCATCCCAGTGCTCTGAGAATACTCCTAAACCATTTTGTTAATAATTACCTGGCAGAAATATATCTTTACCTAGCCCTTGGTGTCATTAAGCATGCGTTGAAATACTTTAATGTTTCTAGGCCGCATTACAACTCTTTAGTTATGTAATTACATTTAGCAATCCCTAAAGTTTTTGTCTGTTTTATTAAGTTAAAATCCATTACAAGCCAAATTAATAAACGTGTTGAAGCTGCAAAGAATTTAGGAATTTGCTTCCATTTCTGGGAATTAAAGATAGAAGCTGCTTTGGTGATGCAGAAAATACAGACCTACAGAGACTACCCTTGTGGCACGGATAGGCCTCGCCCATGCTACCCTGACAAATGAACCTACTCTTCACACATCTCCAGAAACAAAAATCTACCGTCCACCCTGGAGAGTCATTTCATCATTTTATAGCTCTCACTATCAGCCAAGTCATCTTTCTATTTAACCTAAACCCTCCATGTCCTTCATGTCACATTTTATAACCAAAGCTTTCTGTTTGGCCCATAGCAGAAAATGTGAACAGCTGATCATCACTCCCCTGAGCCCTCCATATAAATGGAGGCTGTTATTACATCCATCAGTTTTTTCTTTCTTCTCCAGTTAGAAAAGAGGAGTTCATTCAGCCATTTGTTAAACAATTAATTTTCAGAGGTTTTTTAATATCCAGTAACATTTTAATGAATTATGAAGCCATTTTACCATGTATTTTTTCTTCCTCTCTCTCTTTATTATTTTAATTTTTTTAAAGAGAAGAGAAACAGACAGAGATAGAGTGAGGTATTGGAAGCAGTGACACTATGACTATTCTTTAACTTAGTTAACCTGGCCATCATCTTATTCTTTCAAATTCTGTTCTCATCTCCCAGCTTAGGTGAAACAAAATTATTCATATGAAAACAGTGTCACGTCATCTCTTCTAAAACCTTCTGTTATCAATTGTCTCTTTTCACCCAGGAATCAGGTGTAATTTTTTTTCATCCTTGCCTTTCTGCTGATATGCTATAATACCATTTTAGCAACTTTATTATAAAGTGCGTTATTTGCAATGTAAGTATTTATGCTCTTTTTTGTGAGCCTTTTTGTTTCTGAAATCTTTCTTTAAAATGAGTCCCAGTTTTATTATTATTATTATTATTCATTTCATTCGGCTAATTATTTAGTCAACTGAGTTTCTTATTCAATGTTCCATCAATTGGGTGTAAGGGGATGTTTTTACTTTTCCTCTTGTATTTTTTGTTTGTTTGTTTGTTTTTAAGTTAGAGTCTCATTCTGCTGCCCGGGCTAGAGTGCAATGGCATGCTCATGGTCACCGTAACCTCAACCTGCTGGGCTCAGGCCATATTTCCACCTTAGCCTTTCAAGTAGGTGCGCACCACCACACCCGGCTAATTTTTCATCTATTGTAGAGACCAGGTCTCACCAAGTTGCAGGCTGGTCTTGAACCCCTGGACTAAGGCAATCCTCTTTCCTTGGCTTCCCAAAGTGCTGGGATTATAGACTTGAGCCACTGCACCCAGCTCCTCTTGTGTTTTTAATCAACCCTCCATTACAGATGTAAGTTGTGGGGGAAATTTTCAGTCAAACACATTTTTTCCCCTGACATAACTTCTAGATTTTTGTTGTTTTAATCTGTCTTCACTTGTAAAGGTCTCACTCAATTTCAGTTTTTAGTTGCTCTGACTCACATGCTCCACCCTCTCCTCTACACTTCAAAATTCCACTCTATCTAAGTAAGTAAAAACTTCTGAAGGAATAAAATGATTTTCACAAGTTAGCAGAACATTATTCTTACTGCTTTTTGGTGAGATTCTCGGGGTTGTCCTGCTTCCATAGAATTCTGATTAAATTTGGGGGAGTCAAAAAGACCTTTTACATACTAGCAGTTCCTCTTTAGTAGCAGATCTTTACCTTGATGCCTCAAGATCATCAGCAAGAGACAAAAGTCAAGCAGACCTGAGTCCAGCACTCTTGATTCCAAGAGCTCTGTTCTAGTTTTCTGTGCCTGTGTGTCTGAGAGACTTACGTTAGTTTACCAAGTCCCGTGCTAGCGACTCCTGACTTACAAATCATGTGACAATGAAGATCCTTGTCCATACTTCCTTATCCTCTTCTCTGATTGTTTCCTTTGGATAAATTCCTGAAAGTAAAACTATGAACCTAACATCTGAAGGGTTCGTGATATCCAAAGTACCTTTTGTAAATGTTGAGGCAGTTTATGTTCTACTATTAGCTATTATGAAAAATTCAGTTTATTCACAGCCTTACCACTTATTAAATTTTTTTAAAATGGACACTTTTTAAAGAGAAGTATGGTACCCTATTGTTTCTATGAAAATGACAATTATATACTCAGTGCACATAATATGTCAACATAGTTCCTGATGGATTTAATAATTAACTATAAATGTTGAGACTATATAACAGGTAGAAATATACAGGCATACCTCAGAGATAAAGCAGGTCTGATTCTAGACCACTGCAAAAAATATCACAATAAAGCTAGTCACATAATTTTTTTGGTTTACCAAAGCATATAAAATTTTTGTTTACAATATACTGAAGTCTATTAAGTGTGCATTAACATTATGGTTTGAAAAGGGGGGTATATTTTAATTTAAAAATACTTTATTACTGAAAAATGCTGATGATTCTCTGAGCCTACATTGAATCATAGTCTTTTTACTGGTAGAGAGTCTTGCCCTGATGTTCTGATGTTGATGGCTGCTAACTAATCAGAGTGGTGATTGCTGAAGCTTAGGCTAGCTGTGGCAATTTGGTTTTGGTTTTAGGTTTGTTTGTTTGCTTTTTTAATTGGGGATCTCTCTCTGTTTTCATGACTGAAGTGCAGTGCCATGATTATAGCTCACTGCAGCCACGACCTCCTGGGCTCAGGCAGTCCTTCTGTTTCATCCTTCCAAGTAACTGGAACTACAGGCTCACGCCACCACACCTGGCTAATTATTTGATTTTTTTTTAAGAGATGAGTTTTTGCTGTGGCTGATCTTGAACTCCTGGGCTCAAGCAATGTTGTCACCTCAGCCTCCCAAAATGCTGGGATTATAGGCATGAGCCACCCTGCCCAGCCGGCAGTTTGTTAAAAAAAAAAAAAAAAAAAAAAGACAACAATGAAGTTTGCTGCATCACTGGACTATTTGTTTTACAAAAAAATTTTTGTAGCATTCTATGCTGTTTAATAGCATTTTTACCCACAGTAGAACTTCTTTCAAAATTGGAGTCAATCTTCTTAAACCCTGCTGCTGTGTATTAACTAAGTTTATATACTATTCTAAATCCCTTTGTTGTTGTTTCAAGAATGTTCTCAGCATCTTCACCAGGAGTAGATTCCATCTCAGGAAACCAGTTTATTTGTTCATTCATAAGAAGCAACTCCTCATTTGTTTACGTTTTATCATGAGATTGCAGCAATTCAGTTGTGTCTTCAGTCTCTACTTTTAATACTAGTTTTCTTACTATTTCCACTGCATCTACAGTTACTTCCTCCACTAAAGTCTCAAGCCCCTTAAAGTCACCATGAAGAGCTGGAATCTTTTTCTAAACTCCTATAAATGTTGCTATTTTGACCTCTTGCCGTGAATTACAAATATTCTTTTTTAAAACAAATATTATTAATGACATCTAGTATAATAGATCCATTTCAGAATGTTTCAATTTACTTTGACAAAATCCATCAGAAGAATCACTATCTATGGCCTCTATAACCTTACAAAATATTCTTCTTTTTTTTTTCCTTTTTTTATTATAAAGATGTGGGGTACAATCAGGGTTAGGTATACAAATGTTGATTACACAGGTACCCTTGTTGATGAGGTATGCCCACTCCCTCACATAGCAGTTTCCCTCAACTGCCAATCCCACGCCCCCTTTCCTGACAGTTTCCTACTACTGCCAGTCGCTTTCTTCTAGTATTATAATTGTTCAAGGTCTGCTTACGAGTGAGAACATATGATACTCTGTTCTTTGTTTCTGTAATAGATCACTGAGTTTGATAGACTCTAAATCCATCCATGTTGCTGCAAAGTCCATATGTTTGACCTTCTTTATGGCTGCTTAATATTCCATTGTGTATATGTACCACATTTTTTTAATCTAGTCCAGTTTTGATAGGCAGCATGGTTGGTTCCATGTTTTTGCTAATTGTGAACAGAGCTGCAACAAACATATGTGTGCAGGTACCTTTTTTTGTAGAATGATTTGAGTTCCTCTGGGTATATTTTCAATTCAAAATATACTTCTTAAATAATAAGACCTGAAAGTCAAAATGACTTGATCCATGGGTTACTGAATGAATGTTGTGTTAGCTGGAATGAAAATAACATTCATCTTCTTGTACATCTCTAGCAGAGCTTTTGGGTGACCAGGTGCATTGTCAGTGAGCAGTAATATTTTGAAAGAAATCTTTATTTCTGAACACTAAGTCTCAGCAGTGGGCTTAAAATAGTAAACCATGCTATAAACAGATGTACTCTCATCCAGGCTTTGTTGTTCTATTTGTACAGCAGAGGCAGAGTAGATTAAGCATAACTCTAAAGGCCCTAGGATTTTTGGAATAGCAAATGAGCATTTGCTTCAACTTCAAATCACCAGCTGCATTAATGCCTAATAAGAGAGTCATCCTGGGCTGGGCTCTGTGACTCAAGCCTGTAATCCCAGAATCTTGGGGGGCTGAGGCAAGAGGATTGCCTGAGCCCCGGGATTTGAGATTGGTCTGGACAACTTGGTGAGACCTCGTCTCTACAATAAATCAAAAAATTAGCAGGGCATGGTAACTCATGAACTGTAGTTCCAACTACTTGGAAGGCTGAGGAGGAAGGATTGCTGGAGCCCAGCAGGTTGAGGCTGCGGTGGCCATAAGCATGCCTGGGTAACAGAGTAAGACTCTGACTCAAAAAGTGAGAGAGAGAGAGAGAGAGAGAGAGAGAGAGAGA
>NW_007065586.1:231972-335936 GCF_000164805.1 Carlito syrichta
TTTATTGTAGAGACAAGGTCTCGCCAAGTTGCCCAGGCGGGTCTCGAACCGGCGGGCTCAGGCAATCCACTCAACTCGGCCTCCCAAAGTGCGGGATAACAGGCTGAGCCACCAAGCCCGGATGACATCATTTTCTTCCAATGTAAAATTGTTTTGTCTCCAGTGAAACTCTGTTATTTAGTGAAGCCACCCTCATCAATTATCATAGCTAGTTCTTCTGGATAACTTACTGCAGCTTCTCCATCAGCATTTACTGCTTCACCTAGGACTTTTGTATTTGGAGACAGCTTTGTTCCTGAAACCTCATGAACCAACCTCTGCTAGCTTTCAACTTTTCTTCTGGAGCTTCCTCACCTCTCCTTCATAAAATTGAAGAGAGTTAGGGCCTTCCTCTGAATTAGGCTTTGGATTTGTTGTGGCTAGTTTGATCTTCTCTCCAGACCATGAAAGTTTTCTCCATATCAGCAATAAGGTTGCTTGCTTTCTTATTCTTGTGTTCAGTGGAGTAGCACTTTTAATTTCCTTCAGGAACTTTTACTTTGCATTCACAATTTGACTGTTTTGTGCAAGAAGCCTACTTTCAGCTTATCTCAGCTTTCGACATGCCTTCCTCATTAAGATTCATCATTTCTAAGTTTAAATTTAAAATTAGAGATGTGTGACTCTTCTTTTCACTCGAATACTTAGAGGATATTGTCAGGTAATTAATTGGTCTAATTTCAATATTGTTGTGTCTCAGGGAATAAGGAGAACTGAGTAGAAGTAGAGGGATGGGGGAACAGCTATCTGTGGAGCAGACAGATATACACAACATCTATCTATTAAGATCTCCATCTTATATGGTCATGGTTCACGGCCACCCAACACAAATGACAGTAGTAACTTCAAAGATAACTGGTCACACATTACCACAATAGATTTAATAATAATAAAAAAGTATGAAATATTGCTAGAATTACCAACACGTAACACAGAGACACATAATGAACACATGCTTTTGGGGAAATGGCACTAATAGACTTGCTAAATGCAGAGATTTCATAACCTTCAATTTGTAAAAAACACAACATTTGTGAAGTGCAATAAAGCAGAGCACAATAAAAAGAGGTGTACCTATAGTGAAATATCTAACTTGTCTCAAGAGGAAGAAGGATTTCCCAGACATAAAAACAGATTAAGGAACAAAAATGTAAGTGATGGATAGCTTTTATCACAACAAAATATCAAAAACTCTGATGAATCACTAAGAAAAATAGAAACACTGCCCAGACAAAAAATACTGCAAGTACATGAATAAGTGATTTACAATTAAATAAATTGAAACTGTTAAATATAGAAAAAATTTTCTGGTAATCATAGCTTTTCAAAGATGGAATAGGTTCCTTTCAGAGACAGTGAGTTCCAAATTACTGAAGAGATTCATTAGAATAATAATTATAGAGATCTTACGGAAGGAGTTCAATCATTAGAAGGATATTTGTGTAGATATCATTTATTCATCTTTTCTACTTTGAGAACTTGTAATTAAATGATGATATTTCCACCAACATTTAAATGGTGCATGCAGTTTATTGAAATGCCTATGTTTGACACAGTTATTCTGGCCAGTAATTCCAACCCATGGAATGTAAGTATCCCATTTATTACCATATGTTCTCACATAGAGAACACATGCTATTGCAGATAGAATAAGTTAGTGGCAGTGACTATTCTTGATGGAAACTTAGGGAAAATTATCTTGATAACATTTTTTTAGAGAGAAAAACAGTACACAATCATTATAGAAACTGTGAAACTAGAGAAAATATTTAAAAATTAAAAAATCAACTGTATTTCTACTGTCATTAATATTTTAGTTTGTTTTCGTCATTTAACTGTATACTCAATATACCTTTTTAAATAAATGTGAAACCATACCACACATATTGCTATTTTTTTTTTTTGTCTTAACTTACAAGAAAACTTTCCCATGCCCTCACTCTTATCAAAGACCTTTTTGTTTTTTGCTTTTTGGGTTTTTTGTTGGTTTTTTTTTTTTTTTTTTGAGTCGGAGTCTCACTCTGTCGCCCAGGCTGGAGGGCAGTGGCGTGCTCTCGGCCTCCGCAGCCTCAGCCTGCTGGGCTCAGGTGATCCTTCCACCTCAGCCTTCCAAGTAGCTGGAAATATAGGCGCACACCACTATGCCCAGCTAAATTTTTTTTTATTTATTGTGGAGTTGAGGCCTCGCCAAGTTGCCCAGGCTGGTCTTGAACCCGTGGGCTCAGGCAATCTTCTCACCTCAGCCTCCCAAAGTGCTCGGATATAGGTGTGAGCCACTGTGCCCGGCTTTTTTTTTTAAGTTAGAGTCTCACTCCGTCACTCAGGCTGAAGTACATTGGCACGTTCATGGCCACCCCAATGTTGACCTGCAGGGCTCAGCCTTCCAAGTGGCTGGAACTGCAGGCGTGCACTACCATACCAGGCTAATTTTTAAACTTAGTGTAGAGATGAGATCTCACGAAGTTGCCAGGCTGTTCTCGAACCTGTGGGCTCAGGCAATCCTCTCACCTTGGCCTCCCAAAGAGCTGAGATTACAGTCTTGAACCACCGCGTCCAGCTCCCAAAGTGTTTTTTGTCACACCATGTGACTAGATCAAAATTTATTTACACATCTTTATTATTTGGTATACATACATACATATTACATAGTGTGTATATAGAATGTTTCTATTTTTTGCCCAGCTAAGAATAAAGTCATGCTTGACATCCTTGTATATACATTGTAGTATTTTATCTTCACATTAATTTCTTAAAGTGGACTTTTAGGAGCAAATGCTTTCAGATTTAGTGGATTTTGATTAATGTTGTCTAATTACCCTCCATAAAGTTTGTATCAGTTTTCTGCTCTATTGGCAACATATGCAAGAGGATCTATTTCCTTGCTAGGTATTATAATTTCTTTAAATTTTGCTGATTAGATCAGCAGTAATTGTCATGCTTAATTTGTACTCCTAATGCAAATTTGTGGTTTCTAATGGTGTTAAGCATTTTTCCTCATTTCTACGGCCCATTTTCTGTAAACAACTTAATTCCTAAATTGTAAAATATACCATTTAAATGGAAATCTTTTGCTATCAGATATCAGAGTGGCAGAAAGGCCTGTGAAGGCAGTGTTTGTGGATTTTGCTGGAGTCATAGTGCAACCTGAGTTGCCAGTATGTGACAGGAGAGGGCTTTGAGTGATTTATTTTTCATGTTTAAAAAAATAACAGCAACAGTATCAGCCACAATAAGACTGATTTTATTAGAGTGTAAGGTTATTATGGTTGCAGTCACGTACTGCAGGGAAAATGAGTATGAGGGCATGTTAGAGGCTGGCTCAACCACAGAGAACGTTGCCCGTTGAACTTTCAGAAAGTGCTTTACCTCAAGAGAGAGAGAAAAAAAATTAATCATGTCTATTTTTTCCTCAGTCAACTGATGCTGCCTGCCCCAGGAAGGTGATCATGTGGTGATGGGGAAGGGAATTTGTATAACTGAATTGCCATTTCAGTTATAATGGGGGTCATTCTAATGGCAGTACTCCTACCAGAACTTCCAGGCTGGGATGGCTGACGCTCCACTGGGCTTGCATCTTGCCTCCCGGTTCCAAGTCTTCCTTTATACAATCCCCCATCTTCCTGTGTCTTACAGGTGATAATCCTTAATGAATGTCCTGCAGGGTCGGCTTCTGGAGGACCTAGCCTTAGACAGACCCTGAATCTACTAAAGGGGACAGAAAATAAGCTAATTGCGTTCACAGAATCATGTCAGATAGTGACAAATATTGTGAAGAAAACAAAACTAAGGATGAGACAGTGACCAATGAGTGGGGGAGGCCTTCTTTAATTGGGTGGTCCAAGAAGGTTTTTCAAGTGGTCTGTGATGAGCTGAGACCAGAATGATAGTATGGAGGCAGTTCATTTTAGAAAGAGGGAAACTTCATCTCCTTATCTCCAAAATTCCAAGGCAAAGGACCCAAGAAAGAAGTGGTTCTAATTTTTTTTAATGACAGGCTTAACTGGAAGAGCCTCATATTTTAAATACAGTTCTATAATGTTGTCTATCAGTCAGAGACCTGATAGGAAACAGATGGCACACTGAAATGGAGTAATTTGAGAAGAGTGCAATGAAAGGACTATTTACAAAGAAAAGAATAGCACTCCTTCCCTCCCAAGGATAAATCAGCAGGTTGCCATCAGCTCTTGGCCTTCTGGTCTTAAAGCAGGAGAGGAAGGAATGGCCAGGGGAAACTGGCCACAGTTTCCACAGGAGGGGAGTCTAGGGAACAGTTCCCCTATTCGCACTCTCCTCCAGTTCCCAGAATCCTATTCTCTCTATTGGTCACATTCACCTGAAGCCCAGCAAATTCCTTTTGGAAATCCAAACAATCCAATTTTAGGAGCAAAAAATTTGATGGTTAAGGATAGAGAGCAGAACTGGAGGGTCAAGAAAGACATTCAGCATGTGTAGTTTATATTTTAAAAAAATATTTGGAAGGGATTTGGAAGTGTAAAGGACCCCAGCTGAGGTTGTAACTGTCACTGGCTAGCTGAACATCAACATCTGTAAGTTACTTTTTTTTTAATTAAAAAACTATGGTAAAACTGATGAACTTGTTCTGAAATGGTATAATTCTCCCAGGTGTCACACAACAAAATAAAATACTGGAGATATGTTTTCCTAAATGCAATACAAATCTGGTTATTGAAACATTCATTTTAAATTGTGGACAAAATAGCCACTTATAAAATAATCAGAGATTACCAATTCTTTCTATATGTCTTTCTAGTCTGTAAGGGACTTTTTAATTAAATCTGCTATCATAATCTGAAATCAAATTTCGGTTGTTAGGTTATGGGTCAAAAATTAGAATGATTACCTTTTCTCAAGGACTCAGACTTCCTTTAATACATAACTTATAGAGAAGAGAAGATACTCTCACTCCTGAAATAAGCATAGGATTTGTAAATGAGACTACCAGGAAGGTAATATGGGAAGACTTGGTCAACAGGGAATGGAAAATGGAAGAATAGCAAAGGCTGAGATTGATATATCTATTTCTATTAATATTTTTATTGAAAATCAAAATACTATTTATAGGCTCACAAAATGAGATTTTGCTAGATGCTACTATTTGGATTTCACAAGCATGTTATTTAAGGACTGTCTTTCATAATAGTGCCTGCATTTGTGGCAGAAACCTGTGTAGCCCTTTAATGGTCACAGTATCTTTGCGGAGGATAAGATTCCAGAAAATCCAAGAGTCACAGAAGGCCAAACAGCTGCAGAAGAGTACAAATAGCTCTAATCTGAAATGCATGATTTATCAAATGGGAACATGATTGCTAGCAATCTTACTTTTTTTGGTGATTACAAAGTTGAGCATAGTAGTGCATGTGACTCTATAAGAGGACTTTTAAAGAGCTTTTAAAAACAATTATGCATGAGTCTTAGAGATTTTAATTTAAGCAGGAGGTCTCTGTGGAGGTAAATCAAGAAGATAGAATGGTGTAAAATGGGGAGGGAGACCTTCAATCAGGGGAAAATATTAAGTGGGACTTCTTGGGGAAAGGCCTGTATTTGCTTGCCTGGGTGGGCTAATCTACATAATTGCCTAAAACAGAATGAGCAGCTGTGAAATATAGTATTTGAATGTGTGGGTAAAACAAAATTACAAAATATACAAGGTCACAGAACATGTAATGTGTTTTCATGGGATTATAGAATTTTTAAATACATTTGGTATATAAGAAATCCATCAGTCCTCCAGAGAAGCTCAATGACTTTATCAAGGTCAACTAGCTAGTTAGATATAGCTTACTAGTTAAGTATGTGGACACTGGAATCAAATATTCTGGATTCAAATCCTAGCTCTACCACTCACTGAGTGACTCTTGGGGAAAATCACTTTACTTTTCTGTGCCTCAATTTTCTCATCTATAAAATGGGAATACTAAAAGGACTTACTTCACATTAAATGAGATTGTATTTCAGTAACACTAGATGATGCCTAGAATTTAGTAAGTGATTAGTTAATATGAGGTATGTTAGTTATCAGTGAGAATGCTAAAATTAAAGTTACCTAACTTCTACAGCAATGTTCTACCTATCCGAAAGAGTAGACATAAAAAGGACACAAGTGAGAAATTAAATTTGTTTCCCTACTGAAATGGTTGTGAGACACAACCATAGTATCAAGTCTTCTTGGAGAATATGAAAGCAAATTCTTTACAGTACCATTGAAGGAAGACACTCAGATGAGCTCTTTCGAATTTTTCAAAATTTCAGTTCATACTATAATGCTTAAATTCAATATTTAGATCTTTTCCCTCAGTAACTGAAGATGTAAAATTTGTTTTATAGCTTATAAAAATATACATGGTTGTCATTTTTAACATTTTAATAATTTTTAATTATGTTGACTGCTAATGCTTGAGGATTCCTGAATTTTTTAATTAGAAAAAATTGCATTTTTAAGTACATGTACATTTTGAACAAAGTAAAAGCATGTTGTGCATTAGAACAACATAGTTTAAATATTGTTGTTATTATTGAAGCATCTGATTTTTTTTAAGACATACAAAGATGTTGAGAAAACATCTTGATTTTTTGGTAAAATACATTGGATGGTTGCTTATTTAAAGAAATCAAACAAAGTAGAAGTACAAAGTCACATTTTTTTTTACCCTCTGGTTGAAATTCTAACAGGGTCCTCACATGTTTAGGCACATGATTAACTATACTCTAGGTCCTGAATCCCTTCTCAAGTAGACTGCTGAAAAGTCCAAGCTTTATCACCTTGATTATGATTTTGAGTTTATTCATATTGACTGAGGGACAAAAGCATCTATCTTTATCTGATAGCTATCTTTGATCATATTCAAACTTGTATCCAAAGGTCATATCCAAACCTGAAATTATATAGTGGTATCATTAAATCTTAGGTAATGACACTACAAAATATCTATTATGGCTTTGGTAAAAAATGCTGGCTTTGCTGTTGTATTTTTTTATTTTATAGATGCCTTTAATGACTATTTAGGCTATGTTGTGTATTTAGATTTCTTGTTCTATGTTAATATTTTATGATACAAGTCATTTTTGGATGACAGTACCCAATGGCTAAGTAATAAAAAGTTTATCCAAGATCCTTAGCCCAATCAAAATATGGGCAATTCTCAAAGGTGGCCTTCATCATGCAATAGAATTCAGCCCCATAGAAGACACATTTCTACTTTTAATTATAGAAAATTTCCCACAGATAAATAAGGCACATTCTGGAGACATCATTGACTGTTTCATTTGATTGAAGACAGAGCTGTCACCATATATTTCACTGTGGTCTTAAAATTTAATCAGGATTCCTGCGTAATGGGTTACTAGCCTCACTTCAAAGACTCCTAGTAGTGGTGCTGAGTTATTTAAAGCCCATTAAAAGTGTTTATCATGATTTAGAAAGGCATGTTCATGAAAAACCTATTAAGTGTGTTTATTGTATTGACTTCTTCCTGTATAAACTCAGCCTTGTTATAAATCAAAAGGTCTCAAAGAACAGATTTAGATGTTTATCTCCAGGCATTTATGAATAAGAGTCATTCCAGGGTAATTTCTTCTCTAAGAATGATTTTTACTTCCAAATGTATTTGAGAATTTTTACGTGGGTTAAATCAGGCACTTAGTATAGAAAATTACATCAAAATCCTCGTTTTGAGAATGTTATGATCATGGTTCCCATTTTTTGTTTTATTTATTGTTATTATTGTTGCTATTTTAATTCTGCATTGGTGAAATGTGACAGATACTTAGTAACAGGCTTGAGATATAAATATGATAAAAACAGATGTGGTTCCTGATCTCAAAAAGCACCTGGAAAGGGTGCGGTTTTGTTATTTATCTGTATTTTGTTTTATAGATTTCCACATGTATATGTGGAGTAATTTTGCATATTTGTGTATTGAGAAGCTACTGACATTCATTCTGATATCTCTGCATTGCTTATAATGTAAGTGTATAACATGTCTTCATATATACAAACACATACTCATTCTATCAAATAACCTCTGGTAAATTAAGTTATCACTGTATCTACTTATTAGCAGTTAGCAATAACTATACCAAACATTGCAGAACATTTTATGAGTTATAGACCTCTTTCTACATTTGTTATCTCACAATGAACTAGGATGGCAAGTCTTTAATTGAAAATTTCAAGATGAGCCAACCAAGTGTCAGAATACAAGTGACTTGTCTGAGATTACTCATCTTTGTTTATATGATCAGGATTCCAAATGGATTATTTTGGCTCCAAGGTTTCTGTTTTAATCCAATGGGAGACACAAACGCTTTGTAAATATTGACTAGAAAACGTCTTTTAGCTTTATGAAGTATATTGTACCACTGTTTACAACAAACAAACAAAAAAGTAAAATGCTGGTCTAAATAAAAATGTTGTTGTGAGAAAAACACTTTTTTTCTAATTTTTTAAAAACGTAAGTAGAATTCATTGCTCCTGTGACAGCATTAATCAATGTATTTATCTTGATGTTTGCAGCTCTAGTTCATGGATGCCATGAATATTGGTTGCCATGAATATGCGTCAGCAGAAAGTGTGAGCCACAGTCCATAGCACCAATTGTAAACCTCTTGCATTTACACAGCCAGGCTTTCTGTACTGGGCTGTCTCCTTTTTTATTGTATGTGTGCCCTTGTAAATTTCATGTCTTTTATTTTCAGTCCATTAAATTAATGTTTTGCTAGTTGCTCAAGACACGGATTATTTCTGTCATTTTATATAAATAGTATTGGTGTTTGGTACATTCATCAGATACCTAATTTTATTTTTATGGAAAATTTTTGTTCTATATAGTAAAGATCTCTGTTAATGTCAATTCAGATTGTATCTACATGTAAAACCAATCAACACAGAAAAAAACAACAGTAGACCAGTGAGAAATTCACCCAGTTGTCGCAGAGCCAAAACAAATTGTCATTTTGTCATCCCTGAGTAAACAATGGGATGTGAGTGTGAATTTTAATAG
This sequence comes from Carlito syrichta, assembly GCF_000164805.1. Lineage (NCBI taxonomy): Eukaryota > Metazoa > Chordata > Mammalia > Primates > Tarsiidae > Carlito > Carlito syrichta. The sequence continues at coordinate 241,032 of NW_007065586.1, forward strand.
AATTTGTAGAATATAGGAATTTGGTGAATTTCAACAGCAGCAGCATTTAATTTGATAATAAGATAAATTCTGGTACTATTTATATAATATTAATTAAATGGATTAAAATTCATCCATTGTTAAAAATGTAAAAGGAACCTCTATAACCTAAGACGCATTATAATTTTAAGTTAAAAAGAAGATAAATAATGTTCCAAGTATAAAGTCTTATAATGAGAAAAACCAACTGCTTGCCTCTTTATAAATTCATGTATTTATTCCTTTAACAGATATTTATTATTGAGTACTTTGACAGTAAGTAGAACAAATAGAGTCTATGTCTTTAAACAATTTAGATTTTATTAGAAGAAATGTTATTAAAAAATAAACAAGGTAATTTCAGACTGTGATAATTGCTTGAAAGAAGTAAACAGAAAGATAAGATGGAACGTTTGTTCAGGCAATCACTTTGGTTCGGCTGCCTGGGAAGGAACTCTCAGAAAAGGTAATTTTTCAACTGAGAGATCAGAAGAGAGGCCTCTGTGAAGATCAGGGAGACACGTGTTCTAGGGAGAGGGGACACATCAGAGGACTGAAAGATACTGAGTGAGGGCTTGGTGTGAGATGATACTGGGAAGGAAGAAAAGGAACAGAATATTCAAGGAATAGTAAGCCAAAACCAGGAATTTGGCTTATCTTAGAAAATCCACTCATAATTTTAAGCAGAGGAGTGCTAAAATCTAATTTATGTTGGTAAAAGATCTGTCTGACTGTTGTGTAGCTGAGAGGCAAATGCAGAGACTGGGAGATTAAGCTACTGCCACCACCACTGGACATGAGGCAATGGGGACTTGGAGGGAGACAGTGGAGATAGTGAGGGATTGATGCAGCATTGATGCAGTAAAAAATAGTAATAATAACTAAACAGGAATCAAACTGGAGAGATAAGAAGTATTTATATCAATTAATCATATATTCCCATTCTACAATGACAGGTAAGACACTCACACCTAACTGAGGAATTTTATAGACTCAGCCCACCTGAATTAATGGTTTAAGTTTTGTCCAAAGCTTTTTAAATAAAAAAAGGTCTAGCTGTAGATGGGTTCTCCCAAGCTAGAGCTACCTCTTATTTTTCTGTTCCCAACACACAATATAGCATCTCTCACAGTAGAATAAACCTCAATTAGTCAAGTTCAACATTAATTTTTACTCTTAGTTTCTTTCAGAAGCTGTAAATTTAAAAGGGTCTACTATGTTCCAGGTACTCTGTGAGATTTTTACAAAAAATTATAATTCATACATACATTGGTTATGTTTTAAAACTTGTTTTTTTTCTTGATCCTGTGCTATCTTATTAATCAGAAAACATATATTGATAAATCCTTTAAAAGTGGGGGTTTTTTTTGGCACCTAGAAAGTCTTCAATAGGGAGAAGGAACATATTTACTTTTCCTGATAGAATAATAAAAGTGCAAAATGTTCTAAATAAGTTAGTCTGCCACTTTATAGGGAACACTCTCTAAGGGGTCATGAGAATATCAGATTATTCATGATAGAACAAATCAAGTGACAGATAAAAGACTGGTAAAGATAAAAGGCTGGTTGTATGTTGCATTAAGCCACATGTAAAGTACTGTACTATGTACAAAAAGATGAAACATGATGGATCAGAGCTAAGATTGAGAAAATATTAGGTTTTAGAGTTTTGAAAAAAGGAAAAGAAAATGAATGTGAGAGGAGGCATATTCTTTGTCCATATTCTCAGTAACCAGTGTTGCCTGTAAAATAGAGTCCTGGGGCCACCCCGCCTCACTTCAGGATATTCTGGAAGGATGGGAACTGCTTTCTACTCCCTGCCCATGCTCAAATGATTTTGGCACAAGAAATTAATGGACCACACCTTGTGAAATACTGATTCAGTCCAGTCTTTTATTTTACAAATCAGAATGAGGATCATAAAGGAAAATGGTTATCCAAAGTTACATCAACCATTTTCATTAGAGCTCCAGCTAAATCAAAGTGTACTCTTTGGAACTTGGATATAAATTTCTAACTCTATCCCTTGACCTGCTAACAACACCAATCATTGCTGTTTTTATTCTAGAATCACAACCACGGCTGCCTGCATGATGGACCTAAGGCGGTACCCACTGGATGAACAAAACTGCACCTTGGAAATTGAAAGCTGTAAGTCTTTCTTTCTGAGAATCCAGCTAGATTGAACTTTGCTTTAAGGTTTTTCTGACGCAGAGGCCTCCTCTCCTGGCTCATGTCCAGAACAAAAATCCTACAAAGGTTCCCCCAGCACTTTGAATTTGGTGAATGAAGACACTGATAACATCTTCCCTCAATAATGCTCCCTCCCTCCTAGTTTCAACTCAAATCTTTGGGAGAGCTATTTAGGGGAAAATTAATTCAGCAATAAAAGGAATATGCTAAGATCCTGGAAGGAGAACAAGGCCTATTTGAGATATATAAAATATGAAATTGGTGCAAATAGTAACAGGTTTGGGGACATAGGTGAAGGTTGCAAAGTGTCACAAAATACCCTGTCTTTGCCTCTCATAAACTTTCTCTCTTTGTAATTGCAAAATAAATGTGGTCTTCTAGATTAGTTAAAACATTCATAGAGTGTGGCTTAATAGAATTTTGGTTTGTTTGTTTCAAGGGACTATTTTCAGTGTTTAAAGTTTATATTTTTTGCTGAAGGCCATATGATGAGAAAAATTGGTGTGTGTGTGTTCTGCTTACTGTGCTGACCTGTTTTGCAATATGGTTGCTTTTTTAGGCCATGGTTTTAGCTTCCATGTTGATGATTCATTCACCTCCCCTGCTGGGTGGGCCAAAGTGGTGATTTTGTAACCCATCTTCATTACAGAGACCACACAGGGAAGTGGTTTGAGGTGGAAGAAGAACATTTTCAATCTCTTTCTCTGTCACTTCTTTGCAAGGTTTTCATACTTTATCCAACCAAATAATTGCAAGCTGCCAATTTTATATCTAGTATTCTAGATAATAATTAACTGGACTGCTGTGAGGATATTCTCTGACTTTGTGAGGAGTTTTAACTGTGTCAAGCAGTGTGACTAAATCACTGCTCTGAGCAGTAATGTGGCATTTATGACACATTGTGGGTATTTTTGCCTATTTCAAAACATAGCTTCCAGGGATAATTAAATTAGTATGTGTTTTTGAAAAAACCTGATAGCATATTTGTATTCCAAATCTACATTATTTTCAAATTAGAACTTGGCCATACAGAATTAGTTAATAAAGTCAGTGTATAGAATTTCAGTGAATATTTTATGTAAATATTTTTAGGGTAGTGTTTTGTATTATATTTTTATAACTTATGATACAATTTAGAAAGCAATTAAATATATCCTCCAAATTCCAAATTATTTTATAATTTGAAATTGTTGACGTAAGAATATTTTGAAATAAGTATGTTGCTGTGTATCAATCATGACTTTTTGTGGTAAGAACATTCTTTGTTTCAGTCTTGGTATATGTACTATCAAAGAGAGCACAAGATTATTTTTTTAATTTAAAATGTTATTGGGATTATAAATAGCCATAGTTGTAGGTAGATGACGTACTTTCACGGACATTATTCGTTTGAGCCTTCCACAACCCTCTCATATAAGAAAACATGGTCTTTTTTTTCTGAAGAACAGATGCCTAATGACACAGGTGACACCAAAGTATTTCATGTTGTTAAATTATAATTTGGCATGAATATCTAAAAATTAACTTGATAATTCATTAGGCTTTACATATCTCACTTCAATTTCAGTTCCTTTATTAAATAAGGTAGATATTACTATTCCTGTCTTTACAACTAAGGAATCAAACTAAGTGAGGTCATGTGATTTGTCCAGGCTCATTCAGCCACTTAGTGGCACAGTGGCTCTGTGTTGATATGAGAAATAGTTGACTGACCTTAGTAAAGATACACCAGATTAACAGAACCCCATTCTAAAGCCTCCTTATTTAAAAAGCAAGAAAATAACCCGGGCTTATGGGAAATTGGGGCTTATTCATATTTAGACAGACAGAAAGCAAATATTTGTTATAGAGAATTGAATATGGTATTACATTAATGATGTGCATGATATCCAGACTATGTTATTATAAATAGCTTGTTTACTAACTGAGCATATTGAAATGAATTTGGGTTTCTATATCTTAAATTACCAGTTCCCAGTTGATACCTGACATTCTACCTTATTCATTCATTTCTTTCCTTTAAGCAAACCCTAGACATTTATTCATTCTTATTCTCCCTCTGTCTCTCTCTGTCTACCTGTCTCTTTCTAATTCTCTCTCTCTGTGTGTCTCTCTCCACTCTCATCTTCCCTCTCTCTCTTCTTTTTCCATTTCCCTTCTTCTCTCAAATGTGACATTGCCTAATTATTAACACCTTAACAATGTATCAACAATAAGTACATTGGTTCAGTTCAAGAGAATATAGCTTAACTTAATTCTGATCAACTTGAAGTGGGGAAACAATAGGATTAAACTCATTGTTCATTCTTTCATTCACTCAAGAATTTACTCATTCATGAAATATTTATCAAACACTAATTATTTACTATTTATTGCAATGAGCTCTGAAGTTATAATGGTGAACAATAGACATATCCTTGGCCTTTTTTATTAAGATGAGGAAGATAGGTATACAGGTTGGGTATCTCTTATCTGATGTGCTTGAAACCAAAAGTATTTTGGATTTGAAATTTTCTTTCAGGTTTTGGAACATTTACAGTATAAATAGTATATTATCATCTTTCCCAGTTGATCATTGCTAATCAGAATCTGAAATGTTCCTGTAAGCACCATGTTGACACTCAAAAAGTTTCAGATTTTGGAGCTTTTCAAATTAGGAATTCTCAGCCTCAATTTAAATAAATGGGTATAGGACTATAAAATTGCATTAGTGAGAGGTGCTGCCAAGATTACATATTTACTTCTATAAGATCTTAAAGAAATTCTATTTAAAGCAAGCCTTGAAATATACTACTGAGGATTCTAAAGGGTTAGTACGAATTATGCTAACTTCATAATTTTTCTTAAATTTAGAGGGACAAAGATGCTGCAGAACCGATAATATTATCATGGCCTGATAATATTAATCACTATGCAGGCCGTGAAACTGAACTGTCAAAATTGTCAGCCAAACTCCCTGGGTGCTTCTAACCCTGTGTCTTAGAGCTATCATTTATGGACATGTTCCTGTTATCTGTGTGCTCAGAGGCAACTCACCATGTGTTGCCTACATAGCATGTATATACACATATCCATATGTATAGCTTGTCTATATCTTTCTCTGAAACTTTCAGTGCAGGTTGGGAAAGGGACACTGTAATATTTGCCTAGTTTTCCAGGTATGTGTTACTTTAAAAGGACTCAGCCTTAGTGGGATCCACAAGGAATTAGAGGACATAGAACTCTCTCATCAACTTTCATGGGCAACTTTACAGAGGTACACAAAGTGTTTACTAAGCCATGCTAGCATATCCTTTTAAGATCTTAAAAAAAAAAGAAAAACCTACACAGTATTCTTTGTGACAGCATCATACACCAATTCTTGCTGGTCTCTCAAATCACCGATTACCTGAGTGACATTGGGAAAGTCACTCTACTTAGCTGATCCTCACCTTCCTTATGGAGGAAATAAGGATACTACATGAGACTGCTATTAGGAATACGCAGAATAAATAGTAGGCATCTAATGAATAACAGTTTAATAATTAATACTAACTCATGCTATTATAATACTTGTTTTAATCATTAATTTTAAAACTCCCAACTGTCACAGATTTGCACTGATTATGAGATCTGGTAAATTCAGCCAAGGAGAGAACCATTGCACAGCATTTCCCTACTCAACCTTAGTAGCTTTTATTCTGGACTTTGCTCTGACATTCCAAATAAGTCTCATCACCTTCCTCATAGAATGTTCCAGCCAGCTGTGCCTACAGTATAAGAATGCAAATTAATTTATTTTACTTTTGTGCAGGGAAAAGAATGAACAGCTAGCATTTAAATCCAAAAATAGATATTTAAAACTGCTTTTGACATCTGTACTTGAATAAAGTGAAAGGACATTTCTTTCTGAATATAATCTACTCATGATTTTGTTAATGTTTAAACTAGCTAATGAAGGCAATCACCATGTAGTGACCATATAAAGCCTCTGTGGGTGATGTAGCCAAAAGGCTCTGTGTGAGGCTCTGTGTGCCTTTTGGCACAAGTATCTCTTCTTAGAGATGTTCACCACGTTTTAGGAAAGCAGAAATTAGAAAGATGTCTTACTGGGCTCCAGTTAGGATATTATATTATATTATATAAGAACAATTACTATAAGGATATTGATGGAATAATGGCTTTATCATACTTCATGGTATGATACAACAATTTTATTTTAAATAATGTTTATTTAAGAGGTCAGTGTAGATTGGTATATTTAAACATTTGAGATAATGAATCCAAATTTAATAAAGCAAAAATTCAGCAGACAAAATATACAATTTTAGTATTTATAAATATAAAATTTTAGTAAATATATATTTTCTATATTTTAGTCAATATTTAAGAAGATATTTTAATCAATATTTTGATAAATATAACAATAATATTTTTAAGAACTTAGTGAAAAGTGTATTGTGGTCCTCTAATCCAAAGTAAACATTAAATAACGCCTTAACGTTTGTCAGTAGAGTCAAAATACCTTAACAGAGAAAGTAGTGAGCAATTAGGACTCTGTGCTAATATGGTGGATAAGAGGGTAGTTTGTGAATACAGATATACCTATCTGGTTTGGGCTAAGATCCTAACATTTTTTTCTGTTTTTCTAAGTAATCCAAACACCCTTGAGTTTTTTTTTTTTTAATCTTCTGACGGCTCTACAGAAGAGGAGGTATATGTGAATGTGTCTGTGCATGTAGCAGAAGGGGGTTATGAAGTAGTGTGTTAAATAACGAAGCTACCAAATATCAGAGGTAATCCTTGAATTATTTCAAATTAGAAAAGTATTCCAGTGAAACTCCAGCAATGCTTACTCAAAATTATTTATTGAGAAAAAAATGAAGAGCATGGCAAATGCTCCATGGTGTCGCTGCATACAAATTTAATTTGCATCGCTGTTCTATTTTGGTATTCTCTTGAATTGTATCCACCGTTTGGGAAGTGATGGATTTATCCTCCCATCCTTGCTGTGTGAAGATACTTTGATGGAATCTGATCTTGGTTTAGCAATCACTAGTCCCTTGTGACCACAGACAAGTACCTGCATGTGTGTTTAGAGCCTCTGGCACCTCATGCAGTTATTGTTTCTGCCTTTAGTCTATATTTAGACTTGAAGACTCTGTTCTTTCAATTCTATCTTTAGAAAGCAAAGTAGTGATTTGGATGTAGAGGATGTGTCTTTATATTGATTATGAAGAATAAAACTAGTACATCATTTCAATCTAAAGGGATTTTTAATTCTCGCTAAAAAAGATATCTTAATTTTTTATATCTTCCTTTTATAGTCTCTATTTTCTCCTTCTGAGATTCACACTTGATAGATCTTGGGTTTCCTGCATCTATCTCCATGGATCTGAACTAAAATTTGCAGAGTTTTATCTTTCATATTACTAATATTTATTGTATTCTAAATAGGCTGGACATGGTGGCTCACACCTGTAATCCCAGCACTTTGGGAGGCTGAGGCGAGAGGATTACCTTAGCCCTGGAATTCAAGACAAACTGACTTGGCAACATTGTTAGTCCTAGTCCCTTAAAAAATAGAGAAAAAAAAAAGGCCAGTCATGGTGATGCATACCTGTAGTCCCAGCTACTTGGGAGGCTGAGATGGAAGGATCACTTGAGCTCAGGAAGTCGAGACTACTATAGTGAGCCATGATCATGCCACTGCACTCCAGGCTGGGGGACAGAATAAGAACCTGACTCAAAACAAAAACAAACAAATTAATATTAATAAATATTTATTTTATTCTAAAGAAATTAATATTAGTAAATATGAGCAGCCATGTTTTCAACTTACTCGTCCTTATTATGGGATTACTTATTTTCTATTATAGCTTATACTCTTGTAAAATGTCCTTTTGAATTTCAGGAAATTAATTTTAGTTATTTTACAGATTTCCTTCTGCTCTCTCCCTCTCCCTCTTTCCTTCAGTGATGATGTATGTTTGCTTATCTTGGTCCTTCTTTTTCATGGTAATGATTTTCCTCAGATGTCTCCTAATCTTGGAAATCAATTTATGTTTTTTAATAAAGGACCAGTTTGACCAAAACAAGTAGCTGATGTGGATTTTCAGAACCAATGTGAGTTTCCTCAGCACTTTTACATGGTGGTTTCCACAGCCAGCCTCTGCTAAAGATATGGCAGGAGAAGAACTGGGAGTGCTTACTAGCTTCCCTTTAGGAGACTGGGCTAAGACCTTGCACAAGTAACCATGACTTTCATCTGAGGCTTAGGCACTGAAGATTACTTCTTGCTTTCACTCTGAAGACAAACTGATAGAAATGCAATTCATTTTAAAAATCTATTTGTTAAGGTGCCCAGTGCTGTCTGGGGCTCTGTTCTGGTTCTCTCTTCAATCCATTATCTAACCTGGAACCAAGTCAACCTCCTTTTTGTTTAAGGGATTTTCAAGTACATATTATTGTAGGTGCCATCACCACAGCCAGTTAGAGGAGAGAAAGAGAACTCGTTTGGGGGTTCCTGGGACAATCTTCTGCTCTGTGAACTTGCTGACTTGAGTTTGCAAATTCTCTAGGACATAGGTTCTCAACCTTGCTGCCTATTCGATCAGGGGAAATTTTTAAAATCTGAATTCGTCATTTTGGAAGCTCTTCAGGTGACTGCATTAAACAGCCAAAGTTGAGAGAGAGTGTGCTGGGGCATGATTTTCATACTTGAGTGAGCAGGAGAATCTTGTAGAGGGCTTGTTCCCATCAGCCCAGATTGCTGGGTTCCCATCTCCAAGGTGTCTAACTCAGGAGGTCTGAGTGAGGCCTGGGAATTTTTATTTCTAACATGTTTCTGGGTCATGCAGACGCTGCTGGTGCAGGGAGCACACTGTGAAGGTCACCACTCCGGACTTTAGTGGGAGGATTGGCTTTCTCTTTAGTCCTGCCCCATCTAAACCCTGTTTTAGATTTGTGGTTTTCTCTATTTTTAAAAATCTACATAACCTCATTTACATTCTAACTTCTGTACATTTTTCACAATTTTAGGCCCGGTGGTGGCATACTTTCCTGTTTTGTAGTGCTATTATGGATGTATTACTGTTCCTTTTATGCAGTTATTCCTGTGAGATTGGAGTAGGGCAGGGAAGGTAAATATGACATCTTAAACCAGAACTCTCATTTTTTTACACCTATTGATATTTAACCACATGTGTAGTATTTAACCTCATTTTAAAACTTTAAAAGCATATCACAAATATGTTATTTTCTGAAATATTTTTATAATATAATTTGTAGTGCCTCCCTAGTATGCTGCATTTTGATGAACCATAATTTAACCAGTTGCCTATTTTAGAACATAAGTTATTTCTAGTGTTTTGCTATTTTAAATATTATAATTTGTGTATGATTGAGGCTGTATCCTTAAATACAACCATGATTTTACACATGTATATATATGAGTGTGCAATGTGCATATATTTATATATATTATATGCATTTAACTGTGTTGTTTGATAAGGTACGTAAAGTTAAATTTAAATTAATTAAAAGGAAATAAAACACAAGTATTATATTTCTCAGCCACACTAGGCATATTTTCATGTGCCCAGTAGCCACATGTAGCCAGCGGCTGCCCTATTAGACAGCGCAGATAAATAGAACTTTCATCTTAGGAATATCTATTGAGTAACACTAATATACCAGATAAATTCATAGAAGTTGAATTGCCACATCATAGAAAATATAAAACTTGAAGTATTTTGATATTGTTTCATAGGATAGTATCTATTTAAACCTCCAGGATGAGGATTTTATGGTATAAAAACACTTCTTTACACTTGGTTTACATTCATAATGACCTATGGCAAAACTTATAGGTTATATGGGCACCATTATTCTAATGTAAAATGAATAGGTCAAAGGCAGAACTAATTTAATACTTAAGGGAAGCCGGGCTTGGTGGCTCAGCCTGTAATCCCGTGCTTTGGGAGGCTGAGGTGAGCGGATTGCCTGAGCCCGTGGGTTCGAGACCCGCCTGGGCAACTTGGCGAGACCTCATCTCTACGATAAATCAAAAAATTAGCCGGGTGTGGTAGTGCATGCTTGTAGTTCCAGCTACTGGAAGACTGAGGTGGAAGGATTGCTGAAGCCCAGCAGGTCGAGGCCATAGTGGCCGGGAGCAGCCACTGCACTCCAGTCTGGGTGACAGTGAGACTTCAACTCAAAAAAAAAAAAATACTTAAGGAAAATTAAAATTATTTTACACATCCTTTAGATCAGCTTTGAACAGATATGATAGAAGTGCAGGATACCTATTTTACAAGGTATCACTATCTGACAAATTACTGTTTTATACTCTCAAATTTAAGATTAATAAGGATAACAAAATCTTACATTGAATGTGTTCATCTCCTGGTAGATATATTCTGATTTCAAAAACGTTAAAATGTAAAGGGCACCTGAAGTTCATTAGAAGTGAAGTAATTTACTTTTGTATTTTCAAAATAAGTAATTATTTTATTATTTAGAAGTGGATAAATGAAAAAGAAACATAATTCAAAGTGTTACCTAATTAGTATCTCCCACTCTCATAAGCATTTCCAGAAGACTCCTGTTGTTTTTGTTAGATAGTTGCAGCACACTCACTGAACCACCTACTTGGTTCATTTCCCTCCACACACCATTAGGCTCTTTCATTATATAGTGTGCAAAGTGAAACAGTTTATGTCTACCATAATAACTGTCAACCCAATGGGTAGAGTGTGGGTATGCTATCTATATTATCCCAGCAGTGATCGAGACTTTCACATGAATCAACAGACAATTTCTGAGATACACAATTTTAGATACATAGAGATTGGGCAGAAATCTTTTAGCAGTAGACACAATCCCCTATTAGCTTCTTACCCTGTAACATTGAAACATCCGTATAAGTACTATGCAAAATCTAGGTAAGTTGAACCTACTGGCTTCCATCCCTCACCGTATGAGACCAGAACTGAGAGCAGCTTAGCCTTTTAAGCATGTAGTAAGCACAGCTGTGAAACTTAGAAATATCTTGGCAATGTTCATCTTCCAACTCAGAGACAGCAAGGAGCAGTTAATAAGGATACTGAGTCCCATTATGGGCTCTTGAAAGTGAAGCATTTTATTAATGACCACTTGATTTCCTCAGTCTCCCAGGACACTTACTGTTTGATGAGACTCTGCTCAAGACCTTACATTGTGTATATTTACCTTTCTAAAAATGATGGACATCCTCTTTTAAGTTTCTAATGCTAATTTTTCTCCTGCTTTGAAATTGCTAATGAGCTCTAAAATGGCAGTTTAGTTCCTCACAGCATGTTATAAATCTCTCTATGGCAAATTTCGTCGAGGAGGGTGGTGGGAGTACACACTTGTTTACTTAGTTTCGTCTTGGGCTCAGGAAAGTTGCCAACAATGCCATCACCTTGCAAAAACTTTCCTCTTGGCTGGGCTTCATTTTATTCATTTAATACTTGATCCTAATTAGGTGAAAATGCCACATTTGTGGATTTCTTAGCATTTTCTGTGAAGACTGGAGAGCACTTTGTGAAACCTGATGTGAACATCATAAGCCAGAGGCAGAAATACACCCACAGACCTTCTCCGAAGCATTTCCAGAAGACTCCTGTTGTTTTTGTTAGATAGTTGCAGCCCACTGAACTACAGCACAGACCAACTTTTCTCAGATCCTGGACTTGGCTCCCCTTGCTATTGCTTGAAGACATTTTCCTTTCAATACACTTTTAATAACACTGGTGAGTTTTTGCAAATCACATACCTGTTTCTTTATGATGGCAACGCCTGTTCATACCTCCACTGCAGTCAGCACCATGGTTATTACATTATTATTGTCATGATCATCCCCCCCATTGTTAGTGGTGACTACCACGTATTAAATGCTTACCTTGAGCTGGATCTTGTCTGGTACATATATAGACACAGTCTCACCTAATTCCCTCATGTGGACATGATGAGGACATGAGGCCTTGGAAAAGTTGTATAACTTACATAAGGGTACACATGTTAGCATGAAAATGTATTGATTAAGCTTTAATTGAATAGAATGGAATCCAATGTAGTTAGCTTAAACAGAAGGGACTCATTTGGGAGAACTGAAGATAGAGATGATAGGTTGAGCTTTTAGATGTGACAACCAAAGTCACAGCCTAGCCCTATATTGCCAAGGCAACTGCTTTTCCTGCTGAAAAATTAGGAACTTCTGTTGAATGAAGCAGTTACTGATCTGGCTGCTAGACCAAAATCATACTGCTTCTCAGATAATCTATAATAATGCAATAGGTGTTTTGCACCATACCTCTCCATTCAATCCAGTCCTGAATTCAAGACACCAGCAAGTGAATCTGATTAGTAAAGACTGGATCACTTTTACAGCCATAGACAAAAGTGAGCTTGGGGACTGTAGTTTTCAGTGCATCATTACTCAGTATTGGGCAGAGTGACCAAGCTGGGATTTAAACCCAGGTCAGTCTGGTTTTAGAGTCTATGTCAGTAACCCTTGCACATATTGTTTCTTTGTTTATATATCTAACATGTGATTAGCACATTCTTCTTTGTATGATAAATAATTTATCACATCTTATCTCCTGAGTTATATACTTTCAGTAGACATTTGTTGTCTCATTTGCTTGCCTTATAGCTGAACATCATATTCGAAAAATTCCCTCTTTTATGAGACAGAGAACCCCAACCTTAATGGAAACTAAAAAAGCCAAACACTCATCCTTTCAGCCTCTCTTGCAACTAGAGGGTGAGTGCGAGATCAAGGAGCCACCAATTATGTAACTTTGAAATTGGTGCCATGAGAACCAGTGACTAGAAATATCCAACTTAAGAAGATGGTGACCATAGTAGCGAACCAGAGGCAGTGTTTGATGGCACATGATGATGGTATCTTCATTGAAAACTTTAATATATCTGCCCAGTGGCAGTGGCACCCATAACATTACCAAACCATTTCTGCTCTATAAATTTGGGCATTGTTGCTGACTGCATAGTTTCCACAACTGGTCTCTTGCCTTCTATTATCTGTTCATTATCAGTCTAATAGATGCCTTTTCTGTTTAATTTAGGCTTCGTCAACATCTGTTGTTTTGTCTAAGTGTCTTGACTGCTATGCTTCATGAAGGAAGAATTATATCCTTTTATCTTTTATTTTCTTTACTGATTTGTATATGACAGGCAGTCAGGAAAATTATCAATTTAATTTATTTCTCTAAAGTTTACTCTAGATACAGGTCTCAAGAGAAAATACAAAATAGTGGAATTTGGAATCTCCTGAAGTATATGCCCCTTTGCTTGGATTTTTCACCCTGCCTACCCATAAGCAAACTGATAAGTGATTTCCAGCTACTTAAATGAAAATAATTTGTACCTTATGTGAACTGATCTGTGGCTATATTTACATATCTCTATCTATCTAATTTATTGAACATTTACTATACTATAAAATACTACATATATACATGTATCTGTTGTTCTCCCAATCAGCATACCACCAAGCCAGATCTGCTTTAAAGGTATACCAGGAAAGCTTATGATGCTAAAGTCATATAAACACTAGTGGTGGATTTGGGCATTATGTTGTTAAACTATTTTAAGATAAGAAGTGACTTTGATCCCTTTCATTACCTGTAGTTAAGAGAAATGTTTATACCTTGTCAATATGGGTATCTTAGTATTATGTCTATAAATGGGTCAAAAATCTTGTAAATCATTGCTAGTCACTTTTTTCCTGTAAATTTATTTCTTACAAAGAGGATGCATAAATATTTATTTCTCACTAAGATAATGGCACTGTCATTGTTAGATTAATTGTTTTTCTTGTTTTTTTTTTTTTTTTTGAGTTGGAATCTCACTCTGTCGCCCAGACTGGAGTGCAGTGGCCGCTCCTGGACACTGCAGCCTCGCCTGCTGGGCTCCGGCGATCCTTCTACCTCAGCCTTCCAAGTAGCCGGAATTAATTACAGGCACACACTACCACATCCGGCTGATTTTTTTTTTTTTATTTATTGTAGAGATGAGGTCTCACCTGCCCAGGCGGGTCTCGAACCCGCAGGCTCAGGCAATCCACTCACCTCAGCCTCAAAGGCGCGGGATTACAGGCTGAGCCACCGAGCCCAGCTAGATTAATTGATTTTAAATGCCCTTTTTTTTTCTACCTTTAAAAATAAGTATTTATTATGGTTATACATTCTGAGACTTTGTTTATACTTAAAATTCTTACATAAAGTACTACTTAAGTATAAATGTAATCAGATTTCCTGCCAAGTGGTAAAGGTTGGTGGACATAAATGGAAAAAATACATTAAGTGTGAGCTGGCCTTAGGCTGAATAATTGTGGCTGTTTTTTTATTATAATTGTATCAGAATCACTTTAATATATGAGCAGAAGACACTGAGTATTTTAAATTACTTATATATGCAGAAGAGTTGTTATTTGACTATGTATTTCCAGTTTCACTCCTCTCTTAATTAGTACTTCAAGTAAAGACCGTGCTAACTGGATAATATTTTCTGGTGGTGAAGATGCATTAATAAAATGTTCTTAAGATATAACAAAAGACGCTTTTAAATTTTGAAGAAATATATTCGATATAAGACCTGCAGTACTTACCAGTTGGAATGCCATTTTGTGCTATGCATCTTAGCTAAGTCCTTTACATAGATTATCTCATTTAATTTTCACAACAACTTCTTGAGTAGGTACCATGTCTTCCCTTTACAGAAAGGAAAACTGAGAGTTAAAGAATTTAAAACACACATCTGGAAGTGTTGAGTTTGGAATTAATTTACTCCTAATAGTCTAATTACAGATTCCGGTACTTTTTTCAATTTATTAATGTATAATTGAATGAAAAAAATTTCATATTCTTACCATGTAAAACGTGACTATCACAACCCCAGAGTCTGGTAATTTAACCTTGTTGGTATTCATTCACTTAGCTTATAAAACTATAAAGGCTTAAAAACAGTCATACGTTAGCTGACAGTCAATTTTACACATCCTTACCGATACCTTACTAGGCTTGGGAAATTGTGGAGAGAATTGGGAGAAAATATGCAAAATGACTATCAAGTGCCGAAGGGGATTTATTATAAGCAGAAGGGGCTTGTGATTCTCATTTTAACAACCTCTCTCTTCTGGAAAACCTGAGACAATGAGAAGGTTGTATCAATTTTTCCAGAAAGCAAAAGACATTATCTGCCCAATTTTCCATTGCCAAATAGGAGATGAATGACAGTCCTGGACAATGATAAAACTTCAGTCCATTTAATTAGTGTGCCCTAACATACTAAAGTCCCAAAGGACCTTGATCTTACTCCTCCCTAGGTGCAATGGATGGAATGTACTTGGGCTCAGTGTGGTCTTCTGCTTCCCTATGGGCCTGTTACTTTTCTAGGTTCAATTTCTAGTATTTTAAGCTTTTTGGTTAACCACGGTGTGCAGCTATAATTCAAAATAAGAGCCAAAAATATCTTAGAACAATTTCTGAAACACAATATGCTACATAGAAAATGATTGTCCAAAATTCCCACTCAAAGAAAGTAAGTTTTTCACTTTTTGTTTTGGTTATGAGATGCAGGAAGAGAGGCTCAAATAATAGAAACTTCTTGGATTCTTTCATGAATCTTCCACTTATATGCTTAATCACAAATTCCCCCAAAGAACCTGTATTAATAATTCTTACATTCTTGCAAATCACATTGAGTTGAAGAAAATTACTTTTTAATGACTTCAAGATAGAATGTACGTGGAATGGAGTGGGCAGTATTGGCTGTTTTTCCAATGATTCTTTAAGATGTAGAGAGGAAAGCCATGGTGCCACAGGAAAAAATTTTTGAATAGCCTCAAGGACTTTTTACTTGCTATTCTCTGTGGCAATAATATATTTTCTTCTCTTCTTTGCTTAGCTAACTCCTACACATCATCAACTCTAAAGTCAGAATTCATTTCTTAGCAAAGCCTTTTTTAGTTTCCTTCTCTCAAAGTACCACTTTTTCGTAGCAATTTGCACAGTAGTAATATTTATTTGTGTCATTTCATGATAAATGTCTGCCTTTCTTGCTTGACAGAAGGCTTCATGAGACAAACACCATGATTATTTTCTTTATCATTATGTCCAAAGTGCTGAGTGATTGCAAAGCATTGTAATTGTCAGAACTATTTGTTCAGTAATGAATGAACGAGTGGATGGGTGTTTGGATATATGAGAAATAGCCAGTCCAAATCGTATTTGCTAATTACTTGCTACATTCAAGATGCCCTGTTTTTCTTTTATCATCAAATATGGGCCATCACCAGCTCTTCAAGGTATGGAGAGATGTAAGAGGAACTAAAAATGGAACTACTATGTTTCATAAGACTAGAAACTTGTAGAATATAAAGTATTTTTTCTTCATTAAAAAAAATGAGTCCCAGCAATCAGATGAGGGATACTGGACTCTAATTTTTTTTCTTTTTGGAAAATTCTTCTGTTAGAATTTGGTATTAGAGATATGCTAACCTCAAAAAAATAAGTGGGAGCAGTGATCCTGTTTGTCTATTTTTTAAAAATGTTTGTGTAAGTTTGGTCATTTTCTTTCTAGAAAGTTTGACAGAATTTGCAAGTAAAGTCATCTGGGCCTTAAGATTTATTTTGAGGAAGATTTTTATTAAATTAAATGTCTTGGGAGATATAGAACTTTAACAAGTCAGATTTTCTCTTTCTTCATGTGTCATATTTAATAAGTGATATTTCTCAAGATTTTTTTTTCCATTTTTTCTGATATTGAAATTGGACATTAAGTTGTTCATAGTATTATTCTCTTATTATCCTTTTAATGTTAATAGCATCTGTGCTGATAATCCCTTTTCATTTTTAATATGGGTGGTTTGTATTATCTTTATTGTTGATGAGAAATTTGTGAGGTATTTTTCATTTTTTAGCATTTTCAATGAATCACCTATTGGCTTTGTTAGTTTTCTCTATTTTTTATTTCATTGATTTCTATTCTATATTGTTTTCTTCCTATACTTACCTTGTATTTACTTTACTCATTTTTTTCTAGATTTTGAGGTAAAACCTGGGGCCACTGATTTGAAATCCTGCTTTGCTCTTATATAAGGGCTTCAAGATATAAGTTTCTATCAAATCCCCACTTTGTTTTCCCAAAATCTTCTTGTGTTCTTATGATTATTCTTTTCAAAATATTTTCCAATTTGTCTTTTGATTTCATCTTTGTCTTGTAAATTATTAGGAATTATGTTGTTTTACTTCCAGTTAGTTGGCATTTTTCTAGATATAGTATTACTAATAATTTCTTATTCGATCCTGTTGTTGTTTCTTATAGTTTCTATTCTTTTCAAATTTATGGAGAATTGTCCATGTTGGGTAAATATATTGTGTGCATTTAAAAGTATATATTCTGCTGCTAAAGGATATACTGTTCTATAGATGACAATTAGATTAAGATGGCTAATAGAGTTGTTGATATTTTCTATATTTTTGTTGATTTTTTTCTACCTGTATCAAATGCTGGGAGAGAGAAATGTAAAGAAATTCTCCTACATTTGTGTAATTTTTATTTCCTTCTTTGATTCTGTAAATGTGTTTCCATGTATCTTGACACTATTATTTGTGGCATATATATTGATAATTTTTATGTCTTCTTGATGATTTTTCCCTTTTATTATTATGTAATGTCCCTTTTTATCTGGCAATATTCTTTGTGTCAAGTATATTTCATTTGATATTAAAAGAATCATTTTGTCATTATTCATATTACATACTCAATCTCTTTCTTTTTTTGTCTTATTTATTTATTATAGAGATGTGGGGTACAATTCAGGGTTAGGTATATAAACATTAATCATGCAGGTACTCTTGTTGATGAGGTATGCCCCTCCCTCCCCTAGCAGTTTCCCTCAACTGCCAATCTCACCCCTCTCCCCTGACTGTTTTCCACTACTACCAATCACTTTCTTATAGCATTATAATTGTTCAAGGTCCATTTATGAGTGAGAACATATGGAACTCAGTTCTTTGTTTCTGTGATTAATCACTGGGGAGAGGAAAACCTATTCAGTAAATGGTGCTGGGGAAACTGGCTGACCACATGCAGAAGACTGAAACAGGACCCCTACCTATCACCATATACAAAAATTAACTCTAAATGGATCAAAGATCTATACGTAAAACCTCAAACTATAAGAATAATAGAAAACGCAGGAGACACCCTTATGGAAATTGGAACTGGCAACAAATTCCTATCCAGAACCCTAAAGGCCAATATCTTGAGAAATAAGATAGACAACTGAGACCTTATCAAATTAACGAGCTTCTGCAAAGCAAAAGAAACCATCAAGAGAGCAGGGAGACAGCCCACAGAATGGGAAAAAATATTTGTCAACTGTATATCTGACAAAGGCCTAACATCTAGGATATACACAGAACTCAAATGCACCGAAAAGAAAAAAACAAACAGCCCCTTTTAAAAGTGGGCAAAAGACATGAATAGATACTTCCCAATCTCTTTCTATTGGTTAGCTTTTAATGTATGTGTCTTTGTATTTAAAGTAGTTTCTTATAGGCCTTACATAGTAGGTCTTGCTTTTCATATGCTTTGACAGTGTGCTTTTTAGTTGGATGAGAATGTTTACACTGTAGTTGGCAAACTATGAATCATGGTCCAAAACCAGACCTGAGGTCTTTTTGTACTGCCCACATACCAAAAATGTGTTCTACATTTTTAAAGAGTTATAAAAAGTAGTATATTGAGAAACCTTAGACCTTGTCAGTTTCTATTGGCCCATTATAAAATGACACTAAAATTGGAACACTTTTTACCCTTCACTGTGTACTCTATTAATGCAGTTTATTTGCTGTATTTACTTTCAGGGAAGTCACAGTACCTTGAGATGTCACATGGAGCTTTCAGTTTTATTTTCAATCAGATACCTTTCATATATTTTACACAAATATCTCTGTATGAAATGTAATCTTGTTTGCTGTTTACTTTAGTCTTTTCTTTTTCTAGTCATTTCTGTATTCCAATTCCAAAAATACCTCTCCCAGAATTGTGCCATTAGCAGATTTTATAATCGTATCACATACATTTTATCTGAATTGTTAATAAAAAGTTTGAATAATATACAAGACTTACTCTGTCACATACAGATCAGCTCATTAATACATTTTAATAAAATTATTTATCTGTAGATCCAGTTAGCTCTCTAATTTAGCTTTTATCTCACCTACTAATCAATATGATTATCAATAAACTTTTTTAAAGAGATATTTCAGTAGGTAAGGAATGAACATAAATAGCTAACATCTCTTAAGCACTCTCTGTGTGCCAGTCAGTGTTTTGAATGACTTATATGAAGTAGTTAATTTAATCATATAATGTACTGTTAACATCCCCATTTATAGATGTGGAAAGTGAACCAGAGAAGTTAAGAAATGTACCCCTGGTTACACGTGGTGGAGTCAGAAAATGGGTCCAGGCTGTTTGATTCCAAAGCCTGAGCTATTCACAACCAATCTTGCATTGTATTTCGGGGTCAGGGGACCTAAATCAGAACCATTGACTAATGCCAAACAACAAGTAATTTCTTCATAGAACAGAGGAGTTAGACCAGAGAATCACCAGGTGTTCTTCTGGTTCAAAATAATTTGCTTATTCCTGTGTACTTAGATTCTGATTATTTTCATACAAAGACAAGGCAAGGAGAACCATAAATTCTGTCGCATAGACCTTTTGTCAAGGTCCTAGGTGAACATTTCTGTGTTCAAGTGACAGACAGCTCTGTTTGCTCCCAACATTAAACTTTATTAAATTTGGCTTCATGAGGGTGAGACGTGGGCAGGCACACAGTGCCCATGATTGGAAAAACTCACACCAATATAATGTTCTATTGCCACAGTTCTGAAATTCTTAATAATTTATGAGCAAAGGGCCCCACATTTCAGTTTTGCACTCCACAAACTATGTCACCAGTCCTGCTCTCACTTCTTCTGCAATAGTCTTGAGGTGCAACAGGAATTTGTCATGGACAGTAGGGCTGGGAGATGCTTCCTGGTGTGGGAACATAATTTGTGAATCAGTCCATTCTTAGAGACAACTAAGGTGCCATCAGTGAATGCTGATGAGTCTCTTGGTTTAATGGTTTGTTCTCTTTTGTTTCTTGCAGTTTACATTCTAGAAAAGCAGAATTTTCCCATTCCATCTTGTTGATATCTGCTGCCAAATTCTGTGGGTCAGTACCTGTTATCTTTCTAATTGGAGAAATAATGAAACATGTTTACTTAGATCTTGCACATAGAAAAAGAGAGAAAGAGACATTTCTTAATATGCTGTCCCCATTTTCTCTCTGGGCATGATTCCTAATGCTAATATTACATATTTTTTGTTGGCTATGATGTTAATGTTTTGTAACCCACATGAGAATTTGGAATTTGTATTTCAAGTAGAACAAGGTCTTATTCCACCCGTGAAACTATTTCACATTCAACCTACTCTTGCTCCTACCACTCCACCCCAGGAGAGTGTCTCAGTGATTAAAGAAACTAAATGAAAGTTGCTTTGCAAAAAGCATAGCCCACTAACACTTCTTTGATAGTGCAGATTTTTTAAAAAACCCATCTTGTTAAATTGACCCACAGTTCTCACAAAAAAAGAGGGAGGCATCGTTTGCCATTTTAAAACATATGCTCCTGCTTAACGAAGTTAGTTGAGGCAAACCTGTCAAATGCCAAAGTGTAGAGTATTAAAATTTCAACAAAATGTCAGGAGAAATGGGAAAACTGGCGAGTTTTAGAAAATCTGTCATAAAGATTGCATTGCATGTTTCTTTCTGCCTAAGTTTGGGTGACATATGGAGGTTTAAAAATATAACCTAATGATGTGTCTTTATGGGAAGAAGTTTATATAACCTAATTGCCACAAAACTGTCATTGCTGGTTAATTTATTAGAGTAATAAAAGATGCTGTGCTCTTAGAACTTAGCTGGAATGAGTTCTGTCCAACAACACTGACAGTCTCCAAACCATACATTTTATATTTTGCCACTTATTTGAAACTGAAGAAGATGCGAATAGTTAAACGTATGTATCATATTTTTAGCCATTTTTCTTGGCTTACTGGTGTGGAAGCAAGAACATAGTTGAGTTGGAGACGGTGTTACACCATTCTGTTATAGAGGAACCTAGAGGTAAAGGTTTGGGAAAAAGGACATGGAGACCAGTAATAGAGACCTGATCACTTACAAGAAGAGTTATCCATCAGATTCTACTACTCAATTTTTAAAAACAGTTTTTATTTTGAAATAACTTCAGGCTTACAGAAAGGTTGCAAAGATAGCTCACAGATATCTCACCCTCTTCACTTAACTTCCCCTAATGTTGACATTTTACTTAACTGTGGTATAGTCATTAAAACTAAGAATGAACATTGGTAAAATCCTATTAAACTAGTCTTTATTCAGATTTCACCAGGTTTTCCACTAGTGGAATACAGTCTTTTTCTGTTTGAGAATTCAGCACAGGATACTGCATTTAGTTATCATTGCCTTCTTAGTCTCCTCTAACATGTATATTTCTCAATCTTTCTTTTTTGTTTCATGACCTTGTACTTTTGAAGAGTACTGGTCAAGTATTTTTTAGAATGCCCCACAATTTTAGTTTCTTTTGTATTTTCCCATGATTAGGCTGGTTCACCCGATTATTTAGTATGCTGTTTTAAGAAAATTCACAAAATCCAGTATAGCTGAATGGGATGCAAGGGAGTAGCAGGGATACACTCAGATATTTATAATTGACCATATAAAGGACACTATGATCAAACTGATAAAATTATCCATTAGCTTAGGCCTAGGTTTTAAGGTTATCATATGCAAATTTATTTCATACTTTCTTGAAAGGAAAATAACACCAAATGATAAGTGCTAGGTACTATGTTTTATTTGTTGCCTAATTTTGTCATCAAAAGCTCCAGTGTAGTAAGTGTTACTATTATTATTATTAACGTTATTGTTATTATTATCTTTATCTAGTAGTTGAGGAAATTTAAGCTCAGGAAAAATTTAGGATATTTCTCAGTTGCACAACTCATAGTGTCTGCGGAAGACATCCTTAAACCCAAATCTTTCTGTCTCCAAAGCCCATATTATTTACTAATTAAACAATAAAAATTTAGATCCTGTGTAATTTTTGCCTCCTTCTCAGAGGAACCCATGTAAAGTATTCCAATCAAGATATATTCTGAAGGCTTTTGAGTTATTCCAGATACTGATATTATTTGGGTGAAAACTTTGAGAACAGTTTCCCTTCCTCACTATTGGTAAAAACATATTCCCAAACAATTCCTTAATCTCCCCACTCCTCATTTCGTTCTCTCATTACCTTTCTCAACTCTCTCCTACTCCCTCTTTCTCTCTCTCTCTCTCTCACACACACACACACACACACACATACACACACACACACACACACCCCACGCACAACACACAGGCACAGATACATTATATGTGTGCATATATGAGAGTGGAAAACCTGGTAAAATTTGAATAAAGACTAGAATTTCTTTGTAAATAATTGTGTATATTTATTCTTACATATTTAAACGTCAGTCACATTCACAGCACTCTGTGTTTGATGCAATACACCCATTAAGATGCTTTTTCCAGCTGGGCGCGGTGGCTCATGCCTATAATCCCAGCACTTTGGGAGGTCAAGGTGAGAGGATTGCCTGAGCCCACAGATGGGAGAACAGCCTGGGCAACCTAGCAAGGCCTCATCTCTAAAATAAACTTTTTAAAACATTAACCAAGTGTGGTGGTACACCCCTGTGGTTCCAGCTACTTGGAAGGTTGAGGTGGAAGGATTGCATGAGCCCAACAGGTTGACGCTGGGATGATTGTGAGCTTGCCACTGCATTCCAGCCTGGGCGACGAAGTGAGATTCCAACTCACTACACACACACACACACACACACACACACACACACACACACACACACACACACACGTATGTGTATATACATATATATATATATATGCTTTTTCTACTGCTCAGAACAATTTTTGAACTTGTCAATTTGAATTCCTTTTTTGTGCTTCTGCTGTCTTTTGTTTGTTTGTTTTACGTCTTCTGCATCAGCAAAACATTTCCCTTTGAGGACTTTTTTTCATCAGGAAAACAAAACAAAAAAAATTACTTGGGAAGAGACTGGGTGAATAGGGAGGGTGGGGCACAGGAGGAGTCAAAATCTACTAAACACTCAGTGTGGTGTGGGCAGGTGTGCTCATAAGTTGCCCATCATAAAATGGGCAAACTCAAAGAAAAAATTCTCCAAAAAAATTCAATGAAGCTGAATGCAGCCTCTCACAACCATAGCTGGCACACTGATGCCGATGGGTTCTTAGAACACTTACCTACCAGGGAAAGTCTGTGCTACAAATAGCCCATCCTTCAAATGATCATTTGGCTTTTGGGGGTCCTCCTTCATATCTATCAATCTAGCTACAAATTCAATACTGAATATAAGATATATGAAGGCTCATGCTTTTTAAAATTAATTTCCTTAGTTGCTGAAATTGCTTAGTACAAAAATAATATTAATCAAATCCCCTTTTTTTGCATTTTTAACATGAGTCAGTAAAAGAAATAATTTTTAGACTCTATGTTAGAAGTTTAATTATCTACAGTTTTGACATGGTAAACAAGCTAATTTCAAATTAGTTGCAATTACTAAGTTGAACTATCTAGAAGTTTGCAGACTATGAAAACTATAACTTCTGATAGTTTAAGCCTCAACTTTGATGCATCAAATTCTGGAATTGTTCCCATTGTCCAATTCTGGGGACTGTTGTTGTAAGAAAGTACATTGAATTGGAAACTACTTATTGTCTAGTTTAACAATCCAATTTTACAGATAAGTAATCAATATCCAAGGTCATTGATCTGGTTATTGAAAGAATCACAGCTAAAACATCTGGGATATGTCTCTTCCTCTTTGATGTTCTGTGATTCTGGAAAATAAATGAGTTAGGTGTTGGCTAAATGAAATTTTCTAATTATATTCATTTTTTCACATTTGATTATGAAAGAGGAATTATCCAAAGCTTATGGAACACCAATGGGTATTATATGTGATTTTATTACTGTTTTGCCAAAAATAAGGTATAATTACTATATTTTGAAATTAGGTAATCAATATATTGCCATTAAAGACAAAGTAAAATATAAAGGTGGTTAAAGATTTAGTGACGTAGTAAAGTTTGTGCTTTTTTTTGCCAGTACAATTCTTTAAAAATAACTGAAACATTGTCTGATTCTGTATAGGATATTGTGTGGCATAAAAAGTATTAAATGCATAATAGCCAGTATACCTCATGTTATCCATCTTCTACACTTAAAATTAATCAAGAACTTATGTACTTCTGTAAGACAACTTTTGTGCCAACAAAATGTGCTTTGTATAATAAAAAGCCAGCATCACAAGCAGATTACACTTCTGAGTTTGAAAAATGTGGATAGGCTATAAATAACAAATTTGTGGAGTAATACATCTTTAAATGGCTATTTTAATTATGTTAGCACACTAATTTTTAAAGCCTTCTTCTATTGACAGCTGTGATGAATATTGTTTTGACTATCTTTTCTGCTGAATCTTTCAGAAATATTTTCACAAGTTGAAATCAAGGGGAAAGCAACTCATCTGTGTGACATCTATAGATGCTTTGTGCCCCTAATAAAATCACTTTAGAGAAATATGTATAGAAACAGAATATTCCACTCTCTCAAATCTTCCTATAGATTCTTCTGTGGTCAACAAATTCACTTCAAGTGAACCAATAATAACTTTGAATTGAAAGACACATGTTCTTAGCTTGTGATAACAAATCATAGTTTTATTTTCTGTATTTCTGTATTCTGACCAACCTAAATTTGGGGACTGGGGGGACTTTGTCTTTCAAAACCTGTTTTTGGCTTTGTGTACCAGTTTTATAAGGTTTAGTTGAAATTAAATCCTTAAAGCTATTGGGATTTGTGTATTAATACATCCCCAGATTTAATTATGTCTGCTTCATTTTTTAAAAACATGCTATTCTTTAAAAATTTCCAGATGTGTTCATCTTTAGGAGTTTATTTATTTAAACTAAGTTTATTATATAATACTGCATTATATTTTAGAGCACCTAGCTTTAAGGATTACATTTAGATAATAAATGTTCTTAGTTCTTTCTTAACAAAAATGGTTTAATATGAAAGACAAGTTCTCTCAGATCCGTTACAGGGTTTTTTACCTATTTTAGCATAAAAACATAAAAGTGCGAGTAATTATTAGGTAGCAGATGGATTCAGTGTGTTATAGATACCATGTTCAATATTTATACCAATGATTTTAGTATCTATGCTCTTTGATTTTATAAAATCCAAAAGACTGTATTTGACCAAAAATAAAAATTTGATACATCAACCTCAGAAAAGTGTAAGGTTACTCTGATAACCTCAAAGAATACATTCTCCAAAGAGAAAACTAGAAGGTATCAGGCTGTGGAATGCTTCAATGAATACCACCTCCCAGTTCCCTAAATCTCAGAGGACAGTTGGTGGTGTTAACATTTTGCATGTCTTGGGTGACTAACTTTCCCCACGTAGGGATGAACAAACCTCTTATACCAACAACTCCAGCATCTTTATCTTACATTTCTAGGGTGACCAGTCTGTAGATGGATGAAGTCAGTAATTCACAAGGCCTTGTAAGCAAGGAAGCACAACAAGCCCAATCAGCACTTGCCACAAGATTAGCAAAAGGACACTTCATTTATTTCAACTACAAAATATTACATTTGCATTTGACCACGACATAAATGTAAAAATTAAAATGTAAAATTTCTCCATTATCCCTCCTTCCCTTCCTCCCCAGGGATAATCAATGTTATCCTTTAGAACTATATGCTATCCACACTCTTCTTACTTCCTCCTTCACTCTTAGAACTGTATATATAATGGGTTTTCATGTAAGTCGGTCCTAATAGATATCCCTCACTCTTTTCAACACTTACATAGTATTGCAGTATATGCATGTTTGTGAATTGTTTAATCATTATCCGATTGATGAACCTTTAGGTTTTCCTCCATATTTTTCTTTTCATATACAGTAAAGCAAGAAAAAGCACTGTACATCTGTCTTTGTATTCTCTAGTATTTTGTATGCTATTAGACCAAAAGAACTGGAATTACTGATTGAATAGGGTATTTCATTTTATAATTTTTATAGATACTACCAGATTACTCTCTAAAGAATGTGTAAATTGCAAAGTCACAGTGTATTTTTTCAGTGTTTTAAATTTTTTTGCCAGTCTGGTTGTTAGAGATTATTTTCAGTAACTAACTTGCTTTTCCTCCTAAACACTAGTGAATTTGAGCATCTCTTCAAATACTTAAGTATTGATACTTTTCTCATATCAATTTTTGGCCAGTATTATGCTACTTTTTTCTTCCTTTTAAAATCTTTTATTCTTTGTATTTAGAGAATATTCATCATTTATCTTTTCATTTGGCTTATGGTAAGTTTCACCATAGAGAAGTCATCTTTTTGTATGATTTATCACCAGGTCTTTTTAGCCTTCTAACTTCAATTTTGTGTTTTTCTTATGATGTTTTGCTACCCAAAGACAATAAAAATATTTTCTTATATAATCTTATATATTATTTCAATATATTGGCATAACCCAATATGTATATAAAAAGTTGAGATGTTTAAGTTCTTTGGCAGAAATTCTCAATGCCAGTCAGGATTCTCAATGCCAGTCAGCTTCCCAGAGGTATAAGGAATAAGGCCTGTATATTCTTAAAGGAATGTGAGGAGTTGACAGTCTATACTTGTAGTTTATCAAGGTTTCAAGATAATTTCATATGTTCTTCTGGACTTTCTTTACCCTGGAAGTAATTGAATAATATGAAAAGTTATTTAAGCAGTTCCTATAGCATTACATCACATTATGGGTTATATACACCAGGAGATTTTATAAGCTAAATCATGTCACTATATAAAATGTTGGCAGAGATAGCAGGTTTAAATAAATTTTAAGGGCCACTTAGGTTAAGAACAAACCTTAGATGGGTAAAAATGATGATTGGGTTAATTGCATCAAGGCACAAACTTGTAGAGGTTAACTAGTGGTCATTTTACCTGAATAATTTTAACTTGAATGTAGAATAGCAGAAAATAAACAGTTTGAGTTGGGAGTACTCAAAAAATATCCAGTGAAATTCACGGATCCAGTTACTTTCTGAATATATATTTCCACATATTGCATATTACGTACTACTGCATGCACACATACACACAGACCACCATACAGTAAATAACAGTTATTAAAAACTAATTATGTGGCACTGTCCTAAATGTTTGAAATGCTTTGCTGACTTATCTCACTTCATGCTTATATTCTGTTTTCCACACAGAGTCTCCTCAGACTTACCTGCTAGTTTATTACTTCCCCTATCTTTTTATTGGAATATATTATTGAAGGAATACACATAAGCTTGTGTATTTATTCTTCTACTCATTAGTATATAAGCACCACTAGAGCAGGGACTGTGTTTTTGTTACTCAATATTTTGTATCTCGTAGTTAGCACAAGATATGGCACAGAGTGATCAATGATCCAATAGTATTCGTTGACTTCATAAAGAATTTTGCTTTCAGATTTTGTGAATATAGTGATTCTTCAACTACCAAATGTTGGCAAGCTAATATCAACTTCCCTATCTCCCATTTCTTTAGCCAGAGCCTTTTGTCCCCACCTAAAAAGCAAAACATCTTCAAAATACTGAGAAAAATTTAAAGTGACAGTTTCAGGCATCAGTAACCAAGACAGTTTTGTTCCAAAAGAATTTTCCAAATGAGAGGGCTTTTGCACATTACCACAACCAAGAAGGAAACTAGGAGAGAAAAGTTTGCTGGTAAAAATTTTACAAAGAAATGTTCATGAGAGGTTTTTTCAGTAAACACGTCAACAAATGATTGATGTGCTAGAATTCGGTGGGGAATATGTGCAGACAGTGTAGAGATGCAAATAAACTTGGTAGATATTTGCATTTGGAGTGGACGAGAATATTCATCCCAGCTATTGTGTTGGAACCTTTTAGCCTAAGAAAGACAGATGGAAATCAGAGATCCGGCATTTTCTGGAAGAGGTCAGGGAGGCTCAACACAGAGATTGTAGCTGCCAGGGGTTGCTGTATTTTATCAGTGCCTGGACTGTGTGGCCCTGGGAAAGAGTATGTAAAGGGACACTCGGTAAACTTCCATTTTGAGAGGATACAAGAGGATGAAAGAAGAAGAGTTACAGCAAAAGTATAACTGTATAATTCCACTTTCTCATTCTTACCATCCCATATATAATACATCAAGAGACAATTCTGCCCCCCAATTCTCAGAATGGGGATGTGAAGGATGAAATGGGAATATAGTCTGTATGAGGAAAGAACTACCTATGTTGGGATCACCTAGTACAGGACCTGTCTTATAGTAACTGTTGGATAAATACTCATATTTGTTGCTAAATTAGGAAAATTATCTTCTTTCATCTTGTCTTTGCATTCTGGCACCATTATCCTCAGTAATACTAACTTTTCCAAGAGGCAAATGCACTTCATTTAAGGGTTCATTAAAAATAGAGATCACCTCTTATCCATATCAAAACCAAGAACTTGCCATATTCCTGGCAAGTGGCTGGTGCTATTAGTACATGGTTGTTGAATGAATGAATGGATGAATGGTTGGATAAATAAATGAAGGTGTACGCTTACAGTTACCATTAAAGAAATGTGGAAAGAACTCCACTTTTCTAAGTCTGAACCTAATCATACCAAAGCAAACTTAAAAGTATTTTCTACCCACTGTATAACCCCCTTCCACAATTACACACCACCATATAACAGATGAAAATCCCAGGGAACCCTCTACATTCTAATAAGTTAAAGAAAATAGTATGTGCACAAGAATATCTCTATAAATACATTTTTATTCCATATTTATAAAGTTAGCTTTACAGTGGCCTTTGCATTAAAATGTGTCAAATGTGTCATCTTTTTAATTACGTAGGTGACAACATATCTTTCTAAGGCAATTATTCTTGAATTTGGAGAAACTGACCTTTATGAAGATTTGAGAAACACCGTATATCACCTCCCCTGAAAAATACATATTCCTACTTTAACAAAATTTTTCATATAACCTCAGAGCTTTTATTGTATCCCACGTTAACAAACTTGGTTGTTATTTTTTGACTCTGCAATCCCCCTACTGGGAATATACCCTGAAGAACTCAAATCACTCTATAAAAAAGATACTGGCACACGTATGTTTATCGCAGCATTGTTCACAACAGCAAGAACCTGGAACCAACCATACTGTCCATCAAAAGAGGACTGGATTAAAAAAATGTGGTACATATACACAATGGAATACTATACAGCCATAAAAAAGAACAAAATCATGAATTTCGCAGCAACCTGGATGGAACTAGAGTCTATAATACTGAGTGATCTCTCACAGAAACAAAGATCTGAGTATCACATATTCTCACTCATATAGTGGACCTTGAACATCTATCATAATACTATAAGAAAAGGATTGACAGTGGTGGAAAACTATGGGAGGTGTAGAGAGGGGAAGGGAGGTGGGATTAACGGTAGTCAATATCTGTCTGGGGATGGGGAGACACCGCTTATCAACAAGGGTGCCTGAATGATACATATTTGTATACCTAACCCTTAACTCTACCCCACAATTTTAAAATAAAAAATATGTTTATAAAAAAAACTTGATTGTAATGGAGAAATGGTAATACCAACTACATATTTAGTGTTACTAAATAATTATTGGAATTTCTTAGTATTATGTTTAGATGACATGATATATTGCTGGGATTAGTTTCAAAATAATCTGTGGTGGAAAAAAGGATTAGATGTTAGCACTGTCTAATAAAAAGTTCTTCAGTGATGAAAATACTCAACTGTTTTGTAGAGCTTTGTTGTTCAAAATGGTAGTGACTCAACACAAGTAGCTATTCGAGCTCTTGAAATATGCATAGTACAACTGAGGAATTGAATCTGTATACTACTTACTTTTATTTAATTTTAATTAACTAATTTTAATTAACAAGTGGAAAGTGGCCACTGTACTAGACTACACAGAAACAGATAAACACAGTTGGCATGAGTTAATTATCCTTAAAGTTGGGTGATGGGAACATGACTTCTGTAAACTGTTTTCTCAATTGTATGTTTGGAATAAAGATATAGGATAGTTTAAAAAGACAAAGACAGACAAATATAACATGGTCTCATTGATATGTAAAATCTAAAAAAAGTCAAATGTATTGAAACAGAAAGTAGAGTAGTTGTTTCTGGAAGTTGGGGAGAGAGGAAAGTGAGGAGATGTTGATCAAAGGATACAAACTTTCAGGTATAAAATGGACACACTCTGGGGATCTAACTTACAGCATGAGTGGTGATGAATATGTCAATTAATTTTATCATGATAATCATTACACAATGCATGCCTATATCAGCTCATCACATTGTACATCTTGAATATATGCAATCGTTATTTGCCAATAAAATAGTTTAACATAAAAATTTTAAAACACTGTAAAAAGCCTTGAGTGGACAAAAGGAGAGGAAAAATTAGTCTTTAAAGCTTTATTCTTTTGATGTTCCTCCAAGGCTCCCTTTAAAAGATGAACAGAGGCTCTTTCAGTTCTTGGCAACCTTTTCTCAGAAGAGATTGTCAGGAGACTGGAGCAGGGGGCTGCTTGGCAGCTCTGGGGGACTCTGAGTATCCACAAAGTTGCCTGAGAAGAAAATGAAATCTTCAAAGTGTCAAAGTGAGGAATAAGCCTAGAGGACTATATTGCAGGGTGAGCACAGAACAGTGGTTAGAATTGAACCATGAAGTTGCCATTCCAATAAAGTATAAGAGGTAGAAACATGACTTGTTACATAAATCAGAAGACCACTACCCACTAACCAGTGAGTAGAATTTAGACCCTCTATATGAGTATGACTGGGCAGGAGCAAGACCTGGGGTAAAAGGTGAAGGGGAATACATGGAAGCAGAGTGACATTCCGATATTCATTCACTCAGTGAGGAAAGAGAATGACTTGGGATAAACATGCTTCTTCACAATAGAGGTATTGTTGATATAACATCATTTGCTTAATGTGATTAAAGACTGTGACCCAGATAGAGGATTGCAGATGTTCAAACTATGATCAGTAGGAGCAATAGATAAATGAATCTGTGTTATTGCACTATCAGACCGGGAGCTTCAATTTTGTACCTCCTCAGTCTGATGAGTACCTAAATAACTTGGGGAAAGTCTCTGATGAAATACATTCTTAGTCCATAACAAAATATTCTTCAGACGTTTCTTCCTGGGTTGGAGGGAAATGAACCACATATCTCTGACTGTTCTGCCACTACGAGGTTCTTTGCCCCATGCTTCCTCCTTCTTTCCTTCTTTGCCCCTTCTTTCCTCTTCAATGTCTTGGATCAATTATGGACAAAAAATATGTATATTTTCTTCATTTGCACAACAAGACTGAGATCCAATTGACTGTTTGAAGAGCATGTGACTGAAGATATGATGATTTTAAAATGGAAATGACAGGAAAACTAACATGGAGCCAGATTAATGTAACTTTTTATTAATATTAATGGATTCATATGTGCTGAAAATATACTTAATATCCAATATTGTGCTGTGTATATAAATATTATTTTAGTTAATCTGCACAACAGATTTATGAAATAGATATTTTTCTTATTTAACAGATGAGAAAACAGCTCAGAGGGGTTCGTCTTTTGCTCTAAATTGCAAACTGAAAGCTAACAGCGATTGGATTTATATCTGAGTTGGCCCACTCCAACGCTCATGCTCTTAACCACTTCGGCATATTTATTATTTTTCATCTTCATCATGGCGTCTCATAGAGAGTATCAGTTGACTCCTGTCCTGCCTCCAAGTGGCAGAGGACATTTTTTCTTTTGTAAAGAACACCCTGATATCTGTTCAATCACTTCAGAATAAGTTTATCTCATCCCAGAGGCGTGTGACCTCATCCTAAGACTTCAACCCACCAACCATGTCAGAATACATCTCTGCACATAATAAATGAATTATCTATAAAAATCACCTGCAACTCTCCCTTCACCCCTAATTTACTACCTTGCCTTGTATGCAGAAGAGAGAACAAGTTGACTTCATATATTTTTCATCACCCTGAATCCTTATGATGATAATGCTATGAGGTGATAGTGCTGAAGGTGGTGATGGATTCAGTATATGGGATACCTAATATAACCAAGGAACTATATTTAGCACTTTATGCATTTATAGTGGCCCCAACTGTAGGTACTATAATCTCCATTTTGCAGATGTAGAAACTGAGTCTCAAAAGGTTTAAGTGATTTGCTCAAGGTTACCCAACCAGGTAAACGCAAACACTAGGATCTGAACCTGGTATTGTATTGCATGGTTCCAAAGCTCGTGTTTCCTCTAATAAAGAAGATTAAATGGGAAATAAATATACATACATATATTGAGGATCTCCCTGTGTCTGCAATTTGCATGTAAGTGTCTCCCTTTCTGAATCTTTTCATGTTCTGAAGCTTCAAGATAGGGTCTATGTGGTCGGGCAAAGAGCTGTTTATTTTAGAGCCCATGACATTTTTATACCCTTCCTTTGAACTTCTCCTACTCACCTCTCATTCAGGAAAACCCCTTACTTTTTTCACCTGGTGAAATCTGGAAGCAATTGGTGTCTGTCAAATTGTGTTGTACCAACACACAACCATTTTATTTTCGCCTTACTATACAATCTCTTATTCTGGTTCCATACGATGAGTATGTTTGCTGTGCTCATGTTTACAGCATTCATATTAACAAACATGCCTCTATGACTTAAAACTTGATTAAACTCTGCTCTAGAAATTCGCTGCTTTCCAATTTTAAAAAGTCAGATCCTTCTTTTTTCACAAGAGTATTGTTCTGAACAGAAAGATTAGTGATTCAGTATTGCTTCTGGAGTTTTGCACAGGAAGCTAATTCCTCCTGACAGTTATAGTGCAGTTCAGTTCTCAACACTTCAAGTCGGTAGTTGTTACTTGTGAATGTGATTGGGTACAAACAAAGTTGGTACAACTGTGTTCTAAACAAATATTTGAGTATGTCATTATGAAACAGAAAGAGAAAGGAAATTGTGGAGTCCATAATTGTAATAAGCTATGATGAAGGTATTCTGACTTTTCATAAAATAATAAAGTTGCTCTCTTGTGCCCAGGTGACAGTTCACACCCCAGTGATATATTAAGTTCTTGAAGAGGTAAAGTTTTGTGGAAAAAAATTTTATTATTATAGAGTTGTGAAATAGGCAGATCTGATTCCAATAACAATAATAGATTCTTTTTCAGAGGGTATGTTTATTAATATGTGGTCTTTAGAACACTTGTATCAAAATAATCTGGGATATTTGCTTAAAATGTATACTCCTGCACCATGGTTCAAGCTTAATGTATTAGATGATACAGAGATAGGGCCCCAAGGGATAAAATAAGCACAAAGAGGTAAGTCATTTATAAGTGAATTAAATGAGGCAAACTCTATAAAGTTGACAGGTATTGACCACTTAGTCTTTTACTATAGTTAATTGTGTCCTTTGTCTCTATTTTTGCACCTTGTCCCTTTCTTCCTTCAGAATTTCCCCCTATATTTTATTACATTTGCTCTCTAGAAAGAATACAGTCAGCTCTTTCATACCGTGACACAAATAACCAACAGTGATTTCAAGTGTTACCCATTCTAGAAGCAGCATTTACAATTTAACATATGCTAAACCCTAAACTTCATTTCAACCAAAGAAATAAAGCTCTAATAGTGCGATTTGAGTTGAGTCAGAGAGGCAATAATTGGAAGTGGTAGGCAGTGAAATTTTATTTTACTGGATACTGAAATTAATGTATGAAAGTCTGCTCAATGGCCAGAGTGTTGATTCATCATCCACAAGACTTTAGCACCTGAAAGAAGAGACTTATTGTAATAGGATGGAATAAAATTTGAGAATGGATTATCTGAAGTACCTTAATACAGAATTATCTTGTAGGTATATTGCTTGGTGATTTTAAGAAAAATTTTTTAAATATTTGAAATGTTTACAAATGCAAGCACGTTTCTTAGAAAAAAAGGTGAATTCTTAAAACTCAAGAAATTCAAACACACAAACATACTGTAATAGTGATTATTCATGGAATATTGAAGAAGTATGTTTGCGGCTTATTATAAGCTTCACAGCATTGAAGTGAGTATTAAGCCATGTGTTGTCCACAATTTTGTTTTTGCTTTTGCTGATGTCTTAGCAATATATAAATATATATTGTTTAGACAACTGTGATGTGTTTATATTTTAAATTACTTCACTAAGCACCAACTCCAGAAAACCTTGACTTTCTGTTTTAAGAGGACCAGATATATCTTTCATGAAAGACAAATACATATTTTATATGTTTTATTTAAAATGATGACTAATACTTCTAAGATATTTTAAGCCGAAAGGTGAGAGAGCATGGTTTAGTGAAGAGTAGTGAGAATGAAAAGATCACATTTTTAGTCTAATTGAAGCACTGTAAAAAGCCCTTCTTTGGTATGCCTTAAAATGAAATGGTTTGCCCAGCCCTCCTGGACCCCATGTGCCTGTGCTCCTTTGCATCACATGTTCAAAATTCCATGAGGCACTCAAACTTGAATTACACCATAACTGATTCCATTTTAAATAGCTCCTGCTTTGGCTTCAACATTTCATGATGTGACTTTCGGATTTACTATTTGTTATGTTATTGAGACATCTTTGCAGTATTTTACCACAGATAATTGTACATTTCAAACCAGAGTAATTGTAATCTACTTATATCAAGTATTATTCTTAGAAAAATAGAACTGGTTTAGAGGAATGCTTTTTATTCAATCCCAGAAATTCCTGTAACTGCTTTTTCACTTTCACATCATAGTAAGTATATCACTATGATCCTATTACCTTGAAGTCAGAAATAACCAGTTGATGAAAACATGTTTGCTACTAGAACTGTTAATAAAAACATTATGTGGCCTCAAACCAAATATGTCTTACTAATGGCTCATTTTAAGGCCTTGAGTAGGTTCATTTGGAATATACTTAATTAAAGAAAGGTATTGTAGGAAAAGAAAAAGATTTATCTAGAAATAATGGCTCCTTTCTTCAGGTAGCTCATGCCTTAGTATTCTTAGGAGAGAAAAGATACTATTTTTTCTCTCATGATTAGGGCTAACAACTTTTATTGAACATTTACTTTGTGCTAACCAGTTATATAATTCAGCTTATTTAAGCACAACACCCCCTATTAGCAACAATTATCCTTCTAATTTACAGATAATAAAATACATTTTCCGAAAGGTTAAATAAATTTTGCAAAACATAAAGCTGGTATACTTACTGTCTTAAATATTTAGTTTCACAGTCGCCAGAGTTCTTAACCCCAAAGAAATAAGGAGCAGTTAAAATTAAAACTGGAATTCCAAGAGGAAAATTCTACTATATTTACAATCTAAACAGCCTTGTGCACATTGGTTAAATACTTAGAGGTAATTTTAATGCTATATTCAGACAAATTATGTATTAAAAAGGATTCTATAAGTTGATGTGCAAATGTAGCCACTTTATACTTTATGTAGGAAAGTTTCGCATACCAAATTCCTGGTTTATAAATTTAATAAAGGGCTTTTCATAAGGAGAACAATAAATGTTGAGTTTTGTATTCTCCTATATCATGCATAGCTTAGCCAAAACAAGTAGCTTAATAACATATTGAGCACTTATCCTGGAATATGTTATAAATTGCTTTCCAGCTTAAAGATACACCTGCTATCAAAAAATTTGCAGTCCATAACAGTTCTTGCTTATTTCTTTTCATCAGGCATTAGCAGCTCTGTTTCATTTTCTTTTTATAAAGCTTTCAAATAGCTAAAGAGACAAAAAATTCTTGTCGGGTAGAATGATTTTTGACTGCATTTATTGCTGAGGATACTCTTTTTTCCAGTGATGTAGGTTTAATCTCTCAGTAATGGCACCCTGTGTTATATTTATCCCTCAGTAAACATTCTCTATAAAAATGAAAAGCTTACTTTGGAGACCAATGACTAATTCCTGAAGGTGTGCCATGAGGTAATCCCTGAGGAAGGCAGATTCAAGACCCAGAGGACCCATTCCTCTCTTGGGGGTCTTACAAAATGCTGGTGGGCCACAAAGGCATATTCCACATGAATGTCAATCCACAAACACATTGGCCCCGTAGACACTCAAAACCCTTTAAGTGATGTTTATGCCTATATATATTTTTAAAAGATCATTTGCCAAAATTTTGAATCTTGCCAATTGTGACTTACAATTTTTTTAAATGCTACCTTTCAGATATGCAACATAAGTAGCTAAAATATTTTTTTTAATTTAAGTAAAGCTCTGAATGTTATTACATGAACAAGTATATTTAAATAACCTCTCAGCTGTTCTAGGTTCTATCCCTACTTTTTCTTTCTCTCTTTCTCTCTGCTTTTCTTCTCCCCTTGTTTCTATATAAATTCTTCTTGCTATATATACCAAAGCTACCTTTTTAGACATTTTGAAATGCACAGTACCTACTTATTTCCCCCACTTCTGTCACATGGTCCAAGTGCCTTACACCTGCAGTAGAATATGACCATGATTACAGCAGTAATTGAAGTGCATCACAGGAGGTGGGGTATATAGCTGTTAGTATTGTTCTTTACGAATATTCAGGATTTGATAATATTCTTGATATTGATTAATGTTAGGCAGAAAGTATTGTTTTACAGAAGAAAACTTACATTTAGTTAAATTCCATTAATCCATTGGTTACTTTCCTACAAGATTCAGCAGTACTATAAATATTCTTACATAAACAGCAGATGAGACCAAAAGTTTAACTATTTCTGCAACCTCATTCCCCAAATATCGCTTGGATAGTTTTTAAATTTTGCTCTAAACTATGTTCAACTTGGGAAGGCGACACCTTTCTTATCTTTTTGCAAATGGCCTTTATTTCCCACGTTTTTCTCTGTTGGGTCTTATTATCCATTCATTAGGTCAGGTCTTATAAAGTCTAAAATTCTCTTGACAGCATGACTGTTTCTAATTCAACCCTTTTCATATATGGAAAGTCGGCTCTATTACCATCATTTCTATTATTTGCATAAAGTAAGGTTAATTAATGCTCTGTCCATCAACCCATAACTTGTTTCTGAAAGAGGCATTCCCTTTTCACCTTTCATTTTCTATTTCTGCTTTGAAGATGGTCGAGATTATGTCTGTAATACCCAACAAATGACTTAATATTTTTAGATATGATTGAATTGTTTAATGATGAATACAAAGCCATTTAGGTTTTAATTATTTAACATATATTAGTCTAAATGGTTAAATTCTGAGGATTTGATGGAGGAAATAGTAAAAATAAAAAATAATTCAAAATGTGTACTTCTATCCAAGATGGTCATCTTGACTATGCAGAATCAGCAACAAAAGGTTAAGGTCAACAGTAGAACCTAAATCATATGGTAAATGATAGAGCCTAAAGCAATTATTGTATTTTTTTAATGCTAAGAAAAATATACTAGTTTTTTTGTTTTGTTTTGTTTTTATTTTTCTGGTTGGTCAAGCATCATCATCCTAATCATTATAATCAACCTAATCTTTTTCATCTTTATTATTGACATCATAATTAAAACTCATTGACTGTTTTTAAATGCTAGGATAATTAAAGGTATTATCTCATTTGAGCCTTATGATGTCCTTGTGTTACCTTTATCTTCCATATGAGAAACTGAGGTTTGCAGAATTCAAGCAAAAGTTGTCTTAGCCTCCACAGCTAGAAAGATAATGCTGATACTGGAAAACAAGCCTGACTGGTTCAAAAGACTTTACTCTTACCCTTGCAATATTGTTATTTTCCCAGAAGCTATTTAATTATGGAATGATGGAAATTTATGTTTTTGCAAAGACAGAATCACAGAGACAAATTACTATAGGGCTCAGGTGGGCACCATCCATAAGAGAAGCAGAAATGCAGGGACTCTTACATCCCAAGAAGCCATTCTTCAACTCAAGCCAACAGAATCTAGAAGGGGAACACCAACCCACCGTTGCTAGATCTGGTTTTTCTGGATAACTGGATATCTATTTTTTTTTTCCTGGTTGACCCAACCAGGATCAAGCATCATCATACTAATCATTATAATCAACCTCATCTTCCTCATCTTTACTATTGACATCCTAATTAAGACTCATTGAATATTTTTAAATGCTGAGATATTTAAAGGCATTATCTCATTTGAACCTTATGAATGAAATGAAACTAGATACTTAAATTTTTATATGAAAGTATCTTTAAGAAACACTTTCTATTATCAGATTTAGTTCCCTGGCCAACATTTCATAATTTCTATCAAAAAGATTTAAACTTGATCTCTTCCTTCTTGGTGTTTTCCAGTCATTCATTTGATAGTCATTGAATACTTACTGTGGACTATGATTTATGTTATTGGCTGAGAATTGGAAGATGACTAGGCCTCTGCTCATGCACTCAAATAGCTTCCTGAATAATGAGGAATATGAAAAGCAAATAATCAGTTTCTAAATCTCCTTTTTGTGTCTCACACTGAATTAGATACTGTAAGGAATAGTAAAACATGCTAAATATGACCTTTTGCCTACCAGGAGTATTGTGTGGATATATATTTATTCAACAAATCTGTATTGCATGTCTCCTGTGTTCCAAGCACTATCCTCATCACTGGATATAAGCAATTGAGAAAAATGTTTGCCCTTGAGGAAACTATATCCTACTGGAGGAAGCAGACACACCAGCAAATACGTAATATGATAGGTAGTGATATATAGAGTAATGAGGAAAAGTAACTATACATAGTAATTATGGGAAGTCATTATGATAAGGTAGGATTTGAACAGAGAATGGAAAGAAATTATGTACTGAGCCATATGTTTATTAAGGAAAGAGCATCCCTAGGAAGAAAGCAAAAGTCAAGAAAGTGGGAAAACCAGCTGAAAGTCTTTTGCTAATAGCCTAGAAAAGAGATTTGGTAGCTTTGACAGGGTAGAGTTTATGAGAAATGATTGGATCTTAGGTATAGTTAGAAGGAAATGCCAGTATCTGATGTTGATGAGTTCAGTGAGTAGCTTGAGAGAACTGAGGAGTCAGAATGAACAACTAAATGTTTCAGTTACACAAATGAGGACCTCTATGAGGAAGTGGTTTGTTGTAGAAACTGAAATTACTATTGTGAGCATGTTAGGTTAGGTGACTCTAGAT
Organism: Carlito syrichta; assembly: GCF_000164805.1. Taxonomy (NCBI): domain Eukaryota; kingdom Metazoa; phylum Chordata; class Mammalia; order Primates; family Tarsiidae; genus Carlito; species Carlito syrichta. The sequence continues at coordinate 280,698 of NW_007065586.1, forward strand.
ATTTCAGTATAGATAAAATGTCAGTAAGCACTTGGATTCAATAAGATAGAGCTCAGAAAAGAGAGCCAAATATGCAAGAAAGGATAGAGTAGGAACTCAGGTGAGTAGCATAGACTTGAAGTTCTGTGGATTAGAGGATCATGACCTTGTTCTGATCTGAAAAAGCTGGAGGGTGTCTAGGGAAGGATTGAACCATAGAGGAGAAACAGTAAAATAAACTCAACTGAGACAGCAAAGCCCTGGCATGCACAGAGGCTAGAAGTGTGAATAAATAGCTGAAAAAGAATCAGAATACTTGAGTTTCTAATCTTTGCATGCATAGTCCTGAATACTTCTGATGCATTAGAATCTATTCCAAAAGATGTCAGTTGGAAAGAGAAAAAAGAGAGAGAGACTGTGCAACATGAAAGTAGAAAGGATTAGTACACAATGGCTGATAAAATGGGTTCCATCAATGGAACCATGGATGGGGGTTGGACTTTTCAAGTGAGGCTCTCCTCAGATATAAGCCCCAAAAAAGCATAGTTCCAGAAATGATAAAAGCACCAGTGATACTGAGTGTATTTTTGGTTGTTTATTTTTCTTAATTTTATGAGTGTAATGAGGTTGATTTCCTTGAAATGAGTTGTCTGTTTGAAGTGCTTTTGTAAGTCACGAAATAAGTGGAAATCTGTGAGGACATTGAGCCCAGAAAGGTAGAACTTGAGTGTCTGTTACTGATTTCTCTCTTATGTATAAGATGAGAAACAAATGTTACTTAGTTTGTTTTTTTTTTTTTCTTTTTCTTTTATTGATTATTTGCCCATAGTTATTGCACTTGGATGCCCAAGGGATATTTCTGTGTAACACACATTTACATACGGTTAGGAATTTCCAAGAAGGAAAAACAAGATTGTAGGTATAAACCTATAGAACAAGTGTGTTGGTTTGGAATATTTGATCCCCCAGCACTTTACTTTGTTGACTTTCCCTGTGAATAAGTGTTTTGCTTTAGTGCTTTCTTCCTAAACCTACTGGTTCCCTGAATAGAGGAAGGCTGTTTCAGTGACGCTAATGCAGGAGATGTCAGTGCACGTAGTGTAGCAGAGTGGAGTGTAGGCTCAGGAGCCACTCTGCCAGTATAAGGCCTCACTCTGCGTCTACTTTTGTAACTGGACCTTTAGTGATTTCATCTATAAAAAGGGGGATTTCAAATTCTCGCCTGGAATTGATGTGAATTTTAAATGAATGAATGAACTCCGCAGCATACTCTGAACAGTGTCTGGAACAGGATAAGCATTCAATAAATATCAGCTGCTTTTATTATTATAAATATTATATAAATAATCTTGATAGAGGGAAGACAGGGGCATTAATGCTTCCCTTGTAATGCAGAAGAGTGTAAACAAAGGAAAAGTCATGAAGCTAATGATACCTTAGAGGATATTAAGTTGTTTGGGTCAAATGAGTATGTTTCCCAGATTTAAGGACATTGCCAAAATAGGGGCTACAATCTCAAACACCTGTGCAAGTTAAGAAGTTAAAGAAAAGCAGTAAAAGTTACTAAGTGTGCAGCAACAGGGGTTGAGGGGACTAGGAGAAACTGGAAGAGCACATCTCCCTCCTAAAAAAAGCAGGCAGCAAGAGCTGCAAATGATGGTGGCCAGGTAGCAGCATCTTATTCGGGATGCAGACCCAACAGGGCTGCACTTCCTAACTTTTTAAAAAAGAGAACTTGCAAGTTCAGTTTTCTAAAATTAAGACGTGAAATGTTTGTCATGTAATTTTTTAAAAATAATAAAATACTGTGGGTAGTCCAAAACAACGCATCTACAAGTCTGTTTGCCAGCTCTGGGTAAAATGGCAATAAGGAAACTTATACAAACAAAAAAGAATTTAATCAACTTAGCTAATTATTGAATTTACTTCATTATAAACATTTTGGCTCTTTTTAAGATCCAGAAACAGGACTTTACTTCCTTTCCAGCCTGAGACTCTTAGCGTTAATATATAAAATTCCTCTCCTTCAGTATCTCATTGAAAGTTGTTACCTGATCTTACCCTTGTCCCTGTCAACCAGCTCTGGAATAAGGCTCTGTTGCACAGACTGATTAGGGTTCTATGTCGCATCATCCCATCAGCACTTTCTTTTTATAGAAATCTAAACTAAAAAGCTTTTTTATTTCTGGTCCAAGGATGCATTAAAGTCTATTAAAAGAGATTGGACTATGTCTTATCTTTTCTTTAGATATGTATTTTAGAAATGGCCCAAAATAGATAGAGAGACTTAGATATATACATACATATATACAGATATTATTATTACAAGACAATTTTTTATCTAGGGTTTAAATGAACAATCATTATTTTTACTCTGTCCTTTAACTTTGAGATCTTTCTAAAAGTATACTTTCAAGAGATTTTCTACCCAGATCATGGCTGGGAAATGAAGAATTGTCTTGTAATAACAGCATCTGCCCTTTTATATTCTGGAGATTGATTCTTGTCAGAGAGGGGGTTGAGGCAAGAATGTCTTAACACTCTCTTGGTGCCCAGTCTGACCAGCTGTCTGAGCTCAAAGGAGGAAAAAGTGAGAAAATGTGTAGGAATAATAACCTCAGGACTCTTAAATAATACCAACATGCTGCTACTTGATTTTTGTGAAAACAGGCTAGGAACATTATTTTTTGCACTCTAGGAAATTTATAGCAAAGTAGATGCTGACTTTCCCAAAGACTGAAGTCCAGAGTTTCTTGCTCATATGAATGCCACTTCCACCAACCTGATAATTAAGGGGATCTTTTTAATGGCCATTTGGACTATCCTTCTATCTATCTATTCTAATCCTATCAATTCTTCTATATTATATTTTTCCAATGAGTAATATAGGTGTTTACTGTCTCTTGACTTCAGTTTTATTGCCACCTCTATAGCAGGAAAATGTTTTAAATGTGTAGACTACTAAATTGTTAACTTTATTTACAAGTAGCAGATTTCATTCCCTGGCTGAAAGACACTGAGTACTTGATGTTGCCAAAATGCCTAATTGAATGCTGGAAGAAAAGAAAGAAGGCCAGATTTTTTGGATGATCCACAACCGATGGGAAGTCATAGAGCACAGTTTCTTCTAGGTGAAATGACAGATTTACAGAGTTTGGCTGCAAAACCCCTGGCACATTTTGACAAATGGAGATGGTAGATCTGTTCACATTCCTCTTTCTAGATAGGCTATCCCAAGTCATGTAGTTCTCCTAAAATTATTTCAACTCTTCTACACAAGCCTGGTCCCTCAAAACTGGAACTAAGTTCAGAGTTATCAGCACTGTTACGGAAAGACTGAGCTAAACCTATCTGCTACTTAACAAAAGCACAAGACACCAAATGACACTTGTTATAATTTGCTATAGTTTGCCTCTGTAGTAAGTCATTCTGTTGTTTTCCTGTATGCAATCTAGATTTTTTTCTTTTCATTTTAGAAAAGCAAATACCTTCGTGTAAAGGACATATCCTAGTGCCATGCAACACTCAATTAAGTTTTTTCTTTTTTTTTTTTCTTCTTCTTCTTCTTAGTAATTGATCTTAGGATTTGTTGTTCTGGTGAAAACTTCATTCTACTGAACTGTAGCCATCACTGAAAAGATAAATAAAATTTACCATATGATTCTTATCTTAAATTGGTGTTCAACAGGTTGGAAGAAAGAGCCTGGCAAGCAGAAATAGCTTAATGTATTCTGAAAGAAAAGATCTGAAGAGATCAATTAAGAAAACTTCCATGACATCAATAATTACCTTTTTAAGTTAGGTTCACAGTAAGAATTTCACCATTTAATATTAACATCTTAAAAAAAATAAGAAGACAGGAAAAATATACTAAAGAATATTTTATGAAAGGTTTCAGATGGTTAACATGGTTAACATGGTTACATTTTAGTTGTAGACAATATATCAAACCTGATGAAAATTACTTATGTAGCCTGGCAAATCCATTCCTAAGAGCAAAAATAAACTTTCCCTCTAAGCATCATCAGCTCTGTAACTTCCAGGGGCATTTTGATAAATTAATTAACTCCATGTCCAAGACTATAGTTTCAATTCTCTCTCCGCCCCCTGAAACTATTTGTTTTTTTCTAGATTAAAGGACAAGTTAAATCTGTCTCATAAATATTTCATCTTTTTTGCAGGAAGAGAGGATATTCACTAATATGTATGAGAAATCTACACTGTATGCATATTTTAATGCATATTCTTATCTACAGGGTCAAAAATAGAACTGCCATTTAGAATATTATTTTTAGGAAAAAAGTGTTACTCTTAAAACCCCTTGATTGAGAGGAATTCAATGGTCTCACAGCAGGAGCCGCCAGTTTTCCTGCAGGAACTCTATTTTGCAGCATAGATTTGGGCATGCTAATCTGTTCACAGCCACATGAGAGAAGCTGGGAACTTTATCAGAATTTCTAAGGCAAGTTGTTCTAATAATAAGATCTAAAGAAATCAAAGATAGGAAGCCCCAGGGTTAGAAGTTGTCAAATGAAGATCTATTGGGACCCACAGGCATTACTTAGTTGTCAACATATATAATTGGATTGATTTCTAGCCTCTCTTTTTAAAAAAATAAGCTCTGATGACACTAATTCTACCATAAATAAAATTTGCTGTGTAGGGCATTATATTATATTACCAAACACCTTTCTAAATGTGAAACATTTACCTCAAGTAGAGGTTGAAAAATCAGCAGTCTGTCAGTGTAGAAACTTAGAAGACAATTAATTAAAATTATATCTCACTCTTTCCACTTAATATCTAGCAGGCTTTACAAATTGTCCTTCAAAACATCTCTTCTTTCTTTTTCAACCCCATAAACACTTCTCTAATCTAAGCCTTTATTGTGTTTTGTTTGAGCCACTGTCGTTTCTTAGGCACTAAAAAAATGAGATGTCCCCAAATATTGGGTAGGATGTATGAATAAGTCAGTTAGACCACATGTGAAAAGTAGGCAACATCTATAGCAAATAGACTCTACTCAACTCTAGGAGGTTAATGTTATCAGATCTACATTTGTTTTCAAAGAAAAAGCAGAAAATTTCCAATTTGTAAGTGTTCTTGCAGGCCCAGCTTTGGCAACTTCCAGCACTGCAACTGCCTACCTTTTGGTGTGTTTCTGTCTTTCACTGTACTTTCTAAAGCCTTGTTAGATACATCTTTCTAAAAACCTGCTTTTTATCATACTTTGTTGCTTATGAACTCAAGGCAATTTTTATGGCCTACACAAAACATCAAACTAGAATTACTGTCCCAATAGTTAAGACTTATGTGTCCAGTTTTTAATTTTAAACTTATCTGTCAATTGGTCCAATAAGTGATTGGAAACCCATGGAAGACTTCCAAGCAGAAAGGTTATGTGGTCATTTTTGTATTTAGATAGTTCAACTCTTACATCTGTAGGGATGTCTTTCAGATACTGGTTATGATAAATATTGATAATTAGCTTTACAAGCACAGTCAATGATCTTTTCGTTAGGAAAGCAAAAATTGAACTGATAGGAAGTTTAGGATATGCAGAAAATTCAATATATTTAGGAAAGGCATTGTGATATTAATGCTTTTCTATTTCAAAGAAATTTCAAATGCATTTTTCATTTTATGTTTGCAGTAACCTTGTAAGTTGGGGCAATATTGGGATCCCCATTTTGTTTATGAAGAAGACGTATCTAAGAGATTGTGACTTGTCTAAAGCCACAATTTCAATCAATATGTGAGTCTGAATTGATACACTTGTTTCCCAAATTGTGGTCTAATAGAAATTTTACTTTGCCAGTTTTGTACAGACAGACACTATAGACATCATAGACATTTGCTGTATTTGTCTTTCCATAGCCTAACCTGCAATGCTTAACAAAGTTACACAGAGGTCTCTCATCAAATCACTGGCTATAATTGGTCATTCACTGTCACGTTAATTAAGTAGATTTTTCAGCAGTCAATTTCAGAAAAAGTATTGATACCTTGTGGGTATTTTGTTTTTGGCTAGCAGAGCTGTAATTTCTTTCTTTTCTGGTATTTTTTTTCTCTCTACGTTGGTTTTCAAAATATTTTGGGAGATGGAATTTAGTGTATGTGCGTGTGAGAGAGAGAGAGAGATAACTGGGTCATAAATTAAACAGATTATTTGTGTTAAATTAGGTCACAAAGTTAAAACACAATTTTGGAAGGCATTTAGACTTACCTGTGCATATTAGACAATAAAAATTTCCACCTATATCAGGTCTTCAGTGAATTGAATCTCTGCCGAGTTGTCTGACTGCAGATGGAATTTGGAAGTTTTATTCTTGATGTATCATGAAAATCTGTCATTAAAATGCCTCCTTGTCTTTGGAAGAGATATTTAATGCTGTGAAATTCTGTTGACTGTTTCCTGGTGTTAATGTTTTGAAGTTAAACTTGCTCTTTGAATGTGTATATGATTCCCCCTGAACTTTGAAACACATGGTAACATTTTCTGACACTCAAAGTGACATTTCTTGAGGTGTTTTGAAGATAAGAAAAATAGGCTTTAAAAAATGCGATTGAGGAAGATGCAACATACATTAAATTAGTATATGCATATGAATTGTGCTGTTAGTAGAAAATTGAATGAAATATGACAAACTAGAAATTCTACAGTACAAATTGGAGAGGGACAGAAGAAAATTATAATTCCTAGTCTCTGCTTTTTGAGAGGAAAAAATATGTTGAGTCATAATAGTTAAGAAAATTCGAGATATATGACTGGTTATTTTACACATTTTATTCAAATTTTTAACAACAGCAATAACAATAACATCCAACATTGATTAAGCTCTTAATATGTGCCAACCTCATCCTGAGCATTTTTATATAGATTCTCATTTGTATTCACAAAAACCTCAAATGTTTGAATTAAGTTGTAGCATTTTCATGTTTTTAAAATCAGATACAAAAAATTTCCTTCATGCTTACAGATTGAAATATTTTAATAAAAACACAAAATAATGACTTAAAGACATTCAGAGAGTAGAATTTGGAATTGAATGTGAGCTATCGATATCAAGGCGTTCCTAATTCGGACATTGAATGATTAGAAAATATGTTCATTGTCTCTCATAGATTTTTTTTCCTTGTAAATGGACTATATTCTTAGAGCATGGTCTGACTTTCCAAAAGGGTAGATTTTTCTTTAAACAATATTTTAGCAAGCTTTATCAACAGCAGAGTGGATAATGACGGATTTGTCTTAGTGACTATGCTCTTTCTTTTCTATTAAAAATAGAGCACCATTTATGCCTTCTTGCATGTATTCTATCAGTGAAGAGTTAATTGACTCTTACCATGTGCTAAGAAGGTCAGTGGTGAGAGTTATTCCTGTTCCCAGGTACTCAGATGACTGGCATTTGGATATAATTTTTGCTGTTGTTGCTAAATTAGATCTCTGCCTATTTTGTTCAGATAATGTCAAATGATTGGTTCTAAATTTATAGTCCATTGTGCACATTTACTTGAATGAGATTCAAGTATCCAAATATGGAGAACAATCACTTGTCTATTTCATAACTAAGAGCAATGGAAACATAGAAACCCTTAGATGATGGCGAGATAATGGGTATTCTTTGGTCACTGCTTCATCAGCAGCATTCTGCCTTAGAGCTAGCTGTGCCAGTCATACTTTTCATTTTAGATGCAGTTTTGAAAGAGGTTCCCATTCTATGACTGTCATTTCCTTTCGAAATGCTTTATTGTATTCTGTAGAATCTAGGTTACTTTTTATAACATTGAATCTCTGGGGAATTGGGCAGAACAAAATGCTCCCTGACATAAAAGTGCCAACTTAGCTGGCTTTACAGAACTCATACTCAATAATTTGAGAACTTTTAATGCTACCTCATTGAACATTGGTGTACATAGTACCTGCCAGGTGAAAGTGAGAGGCCCATCTACGCATAGCCCCAGCTATGGAGTGTTTTGGATTGTGTAATATAGTCAGATTTTCAGAGACAAAAAGAAGAGCCATTTCCAAACTCCACTGTACAACAAGAATAAAAATAAAATAACAACACTGGTCACTAGCAACATCTTCATTACACTGCTGTTTAAGAGGCTCATGTGTATCTTATTTGAAAAAGACTATTAACAAAAGAAGCTCCAAAGCAAAGTGAATACAAAAGCACTTTGGAGATAAGCAGGCAAAGAAAAGAATCATGGCTCTGTTACTAACTGATTGGAGCAGATAGCTCAACCTCTCCATGTTTGTAATTCTTCACTACAAAATTGGGAGAATGATTGCATTTTTCTAATGGGGTTACTTAATGTGCAAAATAATTGAATGTTCCTGACACAAAGAAATTATGTTTGAGATGATGGATATGCTAATTACTCTGGTCTGATCACTATATATCATATATACTGAAACATCACTATGTACACCATTAATATGTATAATTATGTGTCAATTTTTTTAAAAAAGCATGGTGGCGGTGGTGGTAGCAGTAGTGAAGTATAGCTGATGAAATCATATGCATGTTATGAGTGAAATAAACATATAACACTACTGCATTAAAATGTATATTAGAAAATAATGCAAACAGGCATGAAGTAATTATCAAACAAGTTAAAATACTTTTCAAAACTGCCAAATTTTGTTTCATTGTTGTCCAGGAAAGGTGGAACTTAGTGTTGACCAGAGATAAGATTCCTTCCTGTAAGAAGCCATTTATTTGGGCCTCAAACAATTAATATATGAAAACAACATTTATTGACATTGATACTTTGTTTTGTTTTGATTTTTCTTTACAAATGGAATATATCTTAGAGCCAGGCAAAGCTAAGATACAAACCTAGGCTATCAGATCATGTCTATGGTCAAGAACATTGATCTGTAATTCCCATTCACAGCTTTTAAAAAAGTTTCTCTCTTTTTTTGTTTTGAGTTGGAGTCTCACTCTTGTCACTCATGCTGGAGTGCAGCAGCATGCTCACAACCACCACAGCCTCGACCTGATGGGCTCAGACGATCCTTCCGCCTCAACCTTCCAAGTAGCTGGAACTACAGACACATGCCACCATTCCCGGCTAGTTTTTGTGATTTAATGTAGAGACGAGGTCTCACCAAGTTGCCCAGGCTGGTCTCGAATCCCCAGGCTCAGGCAATCCTCTCACCTTAACCTACAAATTGCTGGGATTACAGGCTGAGCCACCTTGCCTGGCCAAAAAACAGTTTCACTTTATAGCTTGAGTCTTTCTTAGTACCAATAGATTGTCTTAACATGCCTAAATCATTCTTTATCTGAAAAAGCATACTTTTGTGATAATGACTAAGGAACAGAGGAAATCCATGGTAGTGAGACTCGGTCATGAAAGTATTTATAATAAAGCCCAGAAAGACTTTCTTGATCAAAGCATTAAAAAACAAAGCATATAGAATGGCTCTTCTGGACAATCACTTCATTATAGAATTGAAGACTCTTTTAAAGAATGTAAAAACTATTTTATAATTTGAAGTAAATTTGCAAAAAATTTGGCTTATGGTATGCAACAATTATATTCACTAGAATAGTACTCTTTGTATGTTTACTACACATTTACAATCAAAGTTGAGAATTGCAGTCAAGGAAGAAACTCTTAACAAATTGTTAAGTTGTTTTTGTTTTTGTTTTTTATTCTGTAGGATAAGATAAGTGCCTTATCTGTCAGCCAGCAGTATCTAATGTAAATATCTGAGGCAAAGCTATAGCATAAATTATCTTTCTGTTTCAAACATTAAACTATTCTGTAAGGATACCTATATACATAGGAAAGTGCAACAAAACATGAAATGAGTCGATGGAGTAGATACGTTAAGATCCCTTGAAATCCAAAATGTTATATTTAAGCAACCATCCTGCATGTAAATAATTTGGGATGTCACCATTTTGAAATTCGGCATAGAGAATTCAGTATCCATTTATTCTACTTTATCAGGAACCTAGTATATGCTGAGCACTGTTCTAGGTTATAGAAATAATACAGTGAACAAAACAGAAAAACAAAAACTGTGTCATAGTCTCCATAGTTATCACAATATCCAGATGAGTTTAAAACATAAGCCTTGAAGAAATTCTTACAGAGGATAAAAAAGAAATGATTATCAAATAGTACAATTATTGTCATAGAAAAAAATATATATACACAAATATATTATTCTATGTAGATTTTATATATAATGTGTATAATCTTAAAGATCTCTATTTTTGTGTATTTTCCATTCAATATACACACATGAAACTGATATAGTGTGGACTACTGAATAAAACTGATATATGTTACCCTAGGATTACCCATTTACAGAATGACAGTTTAATGATTTATATACTTTTTAAAAAATACTATACGATTATTATCATATGAGTATCCTGTATGAATCAGAGAAAAATGATCTAAACAAGCTAAAACGTATAGCTTGTTTCCCCCTTTCACTTGTTAACATTATAAACAAAACACTAAATATTTAAATGTACTTCTTTTAGAATCATCTTTGAAGGTAATTGCATCATACCTGGAGTAGTATTAGCCTCTCTGGTTATTCAGAAACCATTAGCTGTCCATGTTTCCAAGAACCTAACTTTTCCTAATATTCCATCAGGTCTTGTTTGTGGCTCTCTAGGTGAATAAGTAAAAATAAATAAATAAATAAATAAACAAATAAATCTAGGGACCTGGATTTCAATCCCAGCCCTGTATTCTACTAGCACTACGTCAACCATGGGCAAGCAATTCATATTCTGTTTTCATTTATTTCCCCTAATTTCTTTCTTTTTTGAGTTGGAGTCTCACTCTGTCACCCAGGCTGGAATGCAGTGGCACGCTCATGGTCACTGCAGCCTCGACCTGCTGGGCTCAGGTGATCCTTCCTCCTCAACCTTCCAAGTAGCTGGAACTACAGGCCTGCACCGTGACACCTTCTGGACAATCACTTCATTATAGAATTGAAGACTCTTTTAAAGAATGTAAAAACTATTTTATAATTTGAAGTAAATTTGCAAAAAATTTGGCTTATGGTATGCAACATAACATTGATTTGTTTTAGAGATGATGTCTCACCAAGTTGCCCAGGCTAGTCTCAAACCCCCTGTGGGCTCAAGCAATCCTCTCACCTCAACCTCAGCCTCCCAAAGTGCTGGGATTATAGGTATGAGCCACTGCGCCCTGCCTCATTTTTAATAATAGAAAATTTTAACTACATACAAAAATAGAAAAGATAGCATAATGAACTTTCCTCAATCCACAACAATACAGACCTTGTCATTTGTGAAGGCGTTTTTTTTTTTTTTTTTGAGTTGGAGTCTCACTCGGTCGCCCAGACTGGAGTGCAGTGGCCACTCCCGGCCACCGCAGCCTCGCCTGCTGGGCTCCGGCGATCCCTCCGCCTCAGCCTTCCGAGTAGCCGGAATTACAGGCATGCGCTACCACGCCTGGCTGATTTTTTGATTTATTGTAGAGATGAGGTCTCGCTGCCCAGGCGGGTCTCGAACCCGCAGGCTCAGACCATCCACTCACCTCAGCCTCCCAAAGGTGGGGGATTACAGGCTGAGCCACCGAGCCCGGCTTGTGAAGCCTTTTTAATAGACTACTCTAGGAAATACATGTTTTTCATTTTTTTAGAGATAAAGTATGAGTTCTTACAGAGTTACTTCCCCATTGATTTTTTCGTCTATAGTCCTTTACTAACATAATGAAAATCCCAGTTATCAATATTTCAAAATGGAGATAACAGTAACTTATTTGTAGTGTCGTTTGTTTTTGTTTTTGTTTTGAGTTGGAGTCTCACTCTGTGCCCAGGCTGGAGTGCAATGGCACACTCATGGCCACTGCAGCCTTGAGCTACCGGACTTAGGAGATCCTTCTACCTCAGCCTTCCAAGTAACTGAAACTACAGGCATACGCAACCACGCCCAGCTAATATTTTAATTTATTGTAGAGAAGAGATCTCACCAAGTTACCCAGGCTAGTCTCGAACTCATGAGCCCAGGTAATACTCTCATCTCAGCCTTCCAAAGTGCTAGCATTATATGTGTGAGCCACCACGCCTGGCCTTGTAGCATCATTGTATTAAGAGATAATTTAGCCGGGCTCGGTGGCTCAGCCTGTAATCCCGCACCTTTGGGAGACTGAGGTGAGTAGATTGCCTGAGTCCGCGGGTTCGAGACCCGCCTGGGCAACGAGACCTCATCTCTAATCAAAAAATCAGCCGGGCGTGGTAGCGTGCACCTGTAATTCCGGCTACTCGGAAGGCTGAGGCAGAAGGATCGCCAGAGCCCAGCAGTTCGAGGCTGCGGTGGCCAGGAGCGGCCACTGCACTCCAGTCTGGGTGACCGAGTGAGACTCCAACTCAAAAAAAAAAAAAAAAAAAAGATAATTTAAAGCATTTCATAGTGTCTGGCATATGATAAAGTTTCAAAAATAGACTTCTCATTATCAGTTATCATCATCAATATTGTGGTAAAAGCATACCTATCCTTCTGCCATCTTTATATTCCAAGGGAAAGAAAACCTACGCCTTCAGACACTCTGTGTGTATGTGTGTGCAGAATGCAACCTTGTGTTCTTGAAAGGTATTCATTTCAAACTTAGCTACAATGAGATTTAAAACACTGAAAGAAATGTGAGTTTTATAGATGTTTACTAATGTTGTTTTGCAGAAGTCCTAAAACTATATAGCATATTGCTAACTCTGCATAATAGTGAGGGACTAGAAAATGACATAGGCGAGACAAAATAGCAAGTATTTCAAAGATCACCTTTTTGAATTTTGAATTCATATTTTTTTCTAGTACATCTTTGTAGCTTGGACTAATTGTACTAAGATGTGCTTGGATGGGCTAGATGAGTTACGGTTTTTGTTTTATTTTTTCCATCTTTCAATGTAAAAAAAAAAAGACAGTCACACATAATGGTGCCCTAGATTTTCATCACTAAAGCATCAAAATAAAAAGTTGCCACCCACAGATTTCCCAGGAGGCAAAGCTGTTCCCATGCAATTTTATGTTCTGGTCAAGGTTTTTTAGATACAAAGAAAAAGTGCACTCTAGCTCAAGTAAAGAACAGTGACTGATCTCACTTTAAATTCATGACCACAAACTTCAACTAAGCCTTTAATACTGCTGTAAAATCATATTATACCTGCCTGGTCCATTCATTCTCACTCTCTCTTAAACAGCTCCTTCATACCCTCTCTCCTCTCCTCTCTCTTTCCCTTTTCAACACCTCCTCCCTCATTCTCACTCTCAGCTAATGACCTTGCTTCCTACCAGGCTTAGAAAACTGAGTCATCATAAGATAACTTAGAATACTCCCACCACTAGATCTATGTGCCTACCAGCATCCACACCCACACTCTGCCTGGTCCCTGCTGTCATCATACCTCCATCTAAATATAATCACTTCATCTTGTTTTCTTAGTGGGCTGGCGCCAGCCATTTTCCCTCTCTTTCCTACATTATCAATTTTTATTTATTTGTTGACAATAATACAAACATGTTGTTATTCTAAAAGTTTCCTTTTACCCAAGAAGCACTGCTAGCTACCACACTACTTCTTTGTCCCTTTTATAGCAAAATTGATTTCATTACCTAGGCTCCATTTTATCATATACTATCTCAGTGTGTCTTTCCCCTTCACTATGACGCAAAAACTCTGTTTGTCATGATTACCAATGACCTCCACATTGTTACCTCAAATGGATACTGCAGACCTAATCTTCTTACATGACCTGTTTTAGCAGAACGATTGGACATCTCCCTCTGCCCAAATGTATTCTTAGTGAGGGCGGGTGTATTTAATCTGTTTTGAGGTTTTTTGGTTTTTTTTTTTTTTTTTTTTTTTTTTTTTTGCCTGGGGTTTTCTTTTTATTTTTACCAATGTGCTATAAGTGCCAGGAGCAGTGCCTGGCACATAGTAGGCACTCAACAAATATTTAGTAAAAACACAACAGACAATCTCAGAAACATCCCAGGAAAAGATGTATAAGATTATTCGGGAAAATCCAGGATTCCAAGCATGTCCAAGATTTTGGGGGAACGGGGAACTAAAGCAGTCTTCACCAGCCCTAGTCCCCCTCTATCTGTGTGTCTCTCTCTGCCTCGCTGATTTCCCCAGGAGCCCCATGTACATTTTTTATGGCAGCTGCACTTCATTGTTCCATCTCTACATATCATTTCCTCTACTTTCTCATAGTCTGTTGTGGTCTCTTTGTCCATATCCTCTTCTCCCTTTCCAAATGATGACCTTTTCATATTACACCGATGAATAAACTGACTCACTCTCCAAATATTTTGAATTCACTTTCTTAACAAAAGAATATGATTGATTCAGCCTAAAGCAGACATCCACCTCAGTGTAATCATTCATGGCAGGGATAGGGACGAAGGCATAGTCCAGATGTTCAGCAGGGGCTGTGGAGAGGAGCAGATACCAATGGGGTTGGCTCCCGACAGGCAGAGAAACCTAAATTTATCCACTACAACCATCCTCTTTAAAATGCCTTATTTGTAGCTTCAGTTACAAAGAGAGAGAAGCCAGGTTTAGATCCTATAGGGTCTTGTGGATCATATTGCTACTTTAAAAAGACATTAAATTATTCTTGTTTTATATATCCTGTACGTTTTCAAATGAGGTGTCCGGTTAGTGTATTCAAGTGGTTATTTGCTTAACTTTGGGTAAGTTTGCAAATATAAAAAGCTAGAAAAATATCAATCTATCTTTGCCTTCACCTGACCCTATTTGTGGGTATTTACTTGCTCTAAATTCTGTTTTTAAATTTAATTTACTTCATCCTTGCTCTTTTTGGTTTTTTTTTTGTTTTTTGTATCAGGGTCTCACCCTGTCACTCAGGCTGGAGTGCAGTGGCAGCCTCCTGGCTCACCACAGCCTTGACCTTCTGGGCTCAGGTGATCCTTCTGCCTCAGTCTCCCAAGTAACTGGGACTACAAGAACACACTACCACGTCTGGCTAATATTCTGATATTTTTGTAGCGATGAAGTCTCGCTATGTGGTCTAGGCTGATCTTAGCTCCTGGACTTAAGCGATCCTCCTGTCTCTGCCTCCCAAAGTGTGGCTATTACAAGCATGAGCCACGGCACCCAGCCCCTTGGTAATTTTATTAGTTAAAATCACATATCCACCACTGTGCCTTGTAATATTGGAGAAACTTGAGGTTGACAGCAGAATAAGGAATGAGAACTAAAGTTGGTGTGACAAAAATTAATAAAGGTTCATTGTTAATTAAGATTTTTTGTGATATAAAAAGACACTTGACAAAAGTATCATCACCCCTTTTCCATAGAAGGGAAACTGAAAGAACCTATTCCTTTGTAACCCAAATACTAAATAAGGCTTCGAACAGTCTTGAACTTATTACAAACTGGCAAAGCGTCCATCTAAATGAAGAGATATCAGGATAGCTCCTTATCTGTGTACTGGTATATGTTTGATGTGATGCAAGTTCAATGTTTTTGTTTTAAGTCAGTTATTAATAGAATAGATTTTAAACGGTGTACCTACTGAAGATGTTTTTGCTCTATTTTGAATATGTGGCAGATGATGAGTCCAGTTTTATCTATTGCATAAATGTTAATCAACAGAGCCTATGCATTTATTTTTGAAAATGTATGGAGCTCTTACTGTGTACCAGGCAAAGGGTTGATGTTTTATATACCACAGTGAACAACACAGACACATTTCTGCCCTATAGAAGCTTATATTCTTGCTCAGGAAGACAGACAATGGAATATACAAACAGAGCATATTGTTCCTGAGTGATCAACTATAAAGAAAATTAAACAAGGTGATATTGTAGAAAGCTGTTATTGTTGGGAACCTGGATAACAGCTTGGCATAAGATTGGGAAGTCAGGCTTCATGAGGAATTCACTGAAGCTAACACTGAAATGAAGAACAGGAGACATCTATATAGAGAACAGTATGAAGGAAATACAAGAACTAGAAACAAAAATGAACTCTGGTGTCTTAAGAAAAAAGAGAAGACCAGTATAATTTGGCTAAAAGAGCATGGGGAAATGTAGTCATAGATGACCTCAAAGAGGTAGGCAGGAACAAAGTCAGATCATGTAAGGAGATTTATTTTATCTATACAATAAAATGTGAAGCCCTTTGAAGATTTTGAACATGACATGATGAGAGTTATGCCTTTAAAACTCACTTCCTCCTGTAGACTGTAGGAAAATAGAAATAGAAACAGGGAGACCAGTTAGGCAGCTATACCAGTTTTTCAGGCACAAGACGTTGTAGGCATGGTCTGTGTTATGAGTAGGGGGAAAGCCCACAGAAGTTGTCAGAATTTTATTTTGGACATGTGGAAGAGTCACATTTGCATAGCAATATGCCATTAATTCTCTTACATATAGATTCCAATATTATACAGCCCCATAGGCTTAGGATATCTATCCCATGTCTAAGAATATATAAATATGTGTGTGTACTAGAACATTCTTGAATTTTTAAAGGAATTTTTCAACCTCCAGACAAGAGTTTCTCTCTGTGCATAGAAGAGTGGCCCATTTTATCAGAATCATGTAGTACATTTTATTAAATATAAAGCCTCCTAGATCTTACTTCAGGTCTAAACAATTAGACCCTCTGAGGGTTGCACCTGGGAATAGGCATGTTTAATAGGTCATGGAGGGTGATTTGTCGTCCTGGTCAAATTTGAGGACAGTGGAGAGGTGAATCATTTTTTAAGTGCCACTACTGTTTTAAATACCAATTTACAGGGCCGGGCTCGGTGGCTCAGCCTTTAGTCCCGCGCCTTGGGAGGCTGAGGTGAGTGGATTGCCTGAGTTCGAGACACACCTGGGCAACGTGGTGAGACCTCATTTCCACAATAAATCAAAAAAATTAGCCGGGCGTGGTGGCGCGCGCCTATAGTTCCAGCTACTTGGGAGGCTGAGGCGGAAGGATCGCCGGAGCCCAGCAGTCGAGGTTGCGGTGCCCAGGAGCGGCCACTGCACTCCTGTCTGGGCAACAGAGTGAGACTCCAACTCAAAAAATAAAAATTAAAAATAAAAATAAAAAATTAGCCGGGCGTGGTAGTGCGCGCCTGTAGTTCTGGTTACTTGGAAGGCTAAGGCGGAAGGATCGCCTTGGCCCAGCAGGTCGAAGCTGCAGTGGCCGGGAGCATGCCACTGCACTCCAGTCTAGGCAACAGAGTAAGGCTCTAACTCAATAAATAAATAAATAAATAAAAAACCAATTTACTGGGTTGGTAATATTAGTTCTTTATTTTTTTCTCTCTCATCATAGAAATCATTTATATGTAAAACCATAGTTCTAAAAAGATAATGCGGTTTGAAAAAAACTGCTCCTTGAATTTGAAAATCAATTGAGTTTTCTCCAGTCAGAAAATTGCACTATTATCTGCAACTGCACAATTCTTAGGTACTAAAGAAATTTAAGTTTTAGTACTTCAGAGTTTTTGTTTTGCTTTATTAATTCTTTGTAGCTAGTTTGCTTTATTGTTAGATACTGAAGACTATCCAAGGTCTATATAGAAAAAACTAGTATAAAAAATCAATTTCAATTTGTAGGGTCAGCAGATAGGCACTATGTACATTAGATTTATTTACTACCAAATCAGAAGTATTGCCTTAATTATTTTTAGACATTTAGGCAACTTCTCCTAGAAAAGCTGAGTTGCAGATATTCAAAGTACAAGTGCTGGAGCTGCAATTCAGGACAACAACAAACGCTTACAGGCCTCACCTTCTTGACAATTACAAGTTTGCTTTCGGTATTATCGGTTAGAAGACTAGACTAATTACCTTTAGATTAAGATAAGAGCAAAGTTTCTGTGTCTGTCAATAACCAATAGTGGAAGGAAGGAGGTTTTGCATTTCCTGCCGGATCCATTTTACCCAATTTGGAAAGGTGGTGGCCAAGATGACCATCAGATCTCTTTGTAAGGAAATGTACTACTGTGCTTCTTAGGATGTAAACCCATGGATATGGGTGACAGGTTTATCCAAAGTGTACATTTTTGACTAAAATAATACCATTCTTTCTGGTGTTAACATTCGAATTTCAATTATTTTAGCTAGAGGAGCACACTCTCGAGTTCACCACTGTCCTCAGGACTTCTTACTGCCTAACACATTCTCCAATTTATTTGGCCATTGAATTATTTGAGAATCTCAGTCCTTGCTTGACTACCAGAGGTTTTTTACACAGGTGCTGGTGGTATGAGACGAATAACCATTAAATCACTTCTTCATTTGATACTCTGTCCAGCCCTCCAAGAGGAGGAATATGACTTTATTATATATTAAAGAATGTACTTAGCATTAACTGACAATGAGAATTAAGTAATTTACCAAATTCTGAATCACACAGTAAGCACTTAGTAGCTTATGCATAGCCAATGAACAGCTGTTTTCTAATTTGAATTGAACCTAAACATTGCGTTGAAAGCTTAACTGTTAAACTATGCAAAATTAAAAATAAAACCTTTGCTTTAGCCATAAGTATAAGTAATCAGATAATAACAGCCAGTAATCATTGAGAGTATGCTAATTTTTTTGCAACCATATTCTGTAGTTTTAGAATAATATGGTGAATTTAGGTGCATTACTGACTCTTTTAGAGTAGTTAGTTTGGCAACTTAGTAAAAGTTGGGAGAATTTTAATGGAAGTCCACCTAACTCTAAACACTGTGTTTGTTCTACTAGACCATGTGGCAATATCCTAAATAGTGGGTTTATTCGTTTTTATCAATAAATTTTTAGTTGAAAATAAAGACTGTAGATATTTATTATGTGCAGCACAATGTCTTTAAATATGTACACATTGTCGAATGAGTAAATTGAGCCAATTAACACACACATTACTTCACATACTAAATTTTTGTTATGAGAGTACCTAAAATCTACTCTTGCCAATGTTGAAGAATACAATGTATAGTTATTAGCTCTAGTCTGAATGTTGTACACTGGAGCTCTTGAACTTATTCCTTCTATCTAATTGGAACTTTATATCCTTTAACTACCATCTCCCCATGCCTACCCTTGGCAGCATCTGATAATCACCATTCTACTTTGTATTTCCATGAGTTCCACTTTTTTAGAGTTTGCATATAAGTGCAATCATGCAGTATTTGTCTTTTCCTGTCTTATTTCACTTAACATCATGTCCCTCAGGTTCATTCATCTCACCACAAATGATGGGATTTTCTTTATTTCAATGCTCAAATAGCATATATATTTAACAGTTTCTTTACCCACCTATGTGTTGATAGACACTAGAAACATAAAGTTGATTTCGTATCTTGGCTATTTTGAAGGATGCTGCAATGGACAGGAAAGTGCAAATATCTTTTTGACATAATTGAATTTGCTTTTAACATATACCAGTAGTGCTGCTGGGTCATATGTATGGTATCTCTATTTTGAAATTTTTGAGAAATCTTCATACTGTTTTCCATAATGGCTGTACTAATTTACATTCACACCAACAATGTTCAAGGTCCTCTCTTCTCCTCATTTTTACCAACACTTTTTTGGGGGTCTTATTTAAAATAGCCCTTCTAACAGCTCTAAGGTAGTATATTATTTTGATTTTAATTTGCATTTCTCTGATTTTTAGCGATGTTAGCATTTTTTACTAGACCTATTGTTTATTTGTATGTCTTTTGAGAAATGTGTATTTGGAACCCTTGTGAAGTTTTAATTTGGTCATTTGTTTTCTTGCTATTGGGTAGTTTTAGTTATTTATATATTTTGGATATTAATTATTTATCAGATATATGGTTTGCAAATTTAGTCTTTTGTTCTGTGGATTATTTCTTCTGCTTTTTGATTATTTCTTTTCCTGTGTAGAAGCTTTTAATTTGGTGTAATCCAATTTGTCTATTTTTATTTTTTTGTGTGCTTTGTGAGTCATATTCAAATAAAGTAATTATCCAGATCAATGTCATTGGTGCTTTTTCCCTTAGATTTGTTTGTTTGTTTGCTTTTTGTTTTGTTGTTGTTTGCTTGTTTTTCTAGTAGTTTTATAGTATTAGGTCTTACATTTAAATCTTTAATCTATTTTGAATTGATTTTGTTGTAGATGGTGTAAGGTATGCGTCTAATTTTATTGTTTTTTGCATGTGGATATCCAATTGTTCCAACAGCATTTATTGAAGAGACTATCTTTTCCCCATTGTGTATTCTTAGCACTTTGTTGAAAATCAAGTGACAGTACTTCTGGGTTCTATATTTTGTTTCATTGGTCTGTGTCCAGTACCATACTGTTTTGATTATTATAGCTTTGTAGTCTATTTTGAAGTTAGATTGTGTAAAAGTCTCCAGACTTGTTCT
Organism: Carlito syrichta; assembly: GCF_000164805.1. Taxonomy (NCBI): domain Eukaryota; kingdom Metazoa; phylum Chordata; class Mammalia; order Primates; family Tarsiidae; genus Carlito; species Carlito syrichta. The sequence continues at coordinate 301,034 of NW_007065586.1, forward strand.
TTTTTACTCAAAATTGCTTTAGCTATTCAGGGTCTTTTTGTGATTTCTTATGAAATTTGGGATTTTTTAAAAATTTCTGTGAAGAATGTCATTGGAATTTTGATAAGAAGCACACTGAATCTGTAGATAAGCTTTGGATCATGTGTATTTTTAACAATTTTAATTTTTACAGTTCATGAAATAGGCTATCTTTTCATTTCTCTGTATTATCTTTATTTTTATCAATGTTTTATAGTTTTCAGTGAACAGGTCTTTTGTCTCCATGGTTCAATTTATTCTTAAGTGTTTTTTTTCCAGCTATTATGAATGACATTGTCTTCTTTATTTCTATTTTGTATCATTTGCTGATATTGCATAGGAACTTTACTAGTTTTTCTGTGTTAATTTTGTATCCTGTATCTTTGCTGAGTTTTTAGATTATACCTAACAGTTTTAGTGGGGTTTTTAGAATTTTCTCCATGCATGATTATGTCATCTGCAAACGGGTACAATTTAACTTCATCCCTTTCCATTTGGATGCCTTTTATCTCTTTCTCTTGCCTAATTTCTCTGATGAGGACTTCCAGTATTATGTTGAATATAAATTTTAATAGTGGACATCCTTACCTTGTTCTTGAGCTTACAAAAAAAGCTTTCAGCTTTTCACTGTTGACTATAATGTTAACTATGGTTATGTTGTAAATGGCTTTTATTGTGTTGAGGCACATTCCCTTATGCCTAATTTTTAAAGAATTTTATCATGAAAATATTTGTTATTTATTTATTTATGGCTAACAAATTATTCTAAAGAGTAACAGCTTAAAAGAGTAGGCATTTTATTATTTCATAGTTTCTGAACATCAGGAATACAGAGTAACTTAACTAAGTGATTCCAACTCCGGGCTTTTTATGAAGTTGTGGTCAAGCTGTTTTCTGGTACTGAAGTCTCAAATGGACAAGGATCTGCTTTCAAGCTCATTTACAGGGCTATGGCCAGCCTCATTTCCTGGTGGGATGTTGGATTGAGAACCTCCATTCTTTTGACTGTCGATTGGAGGCCTCCCTCAGTTCCCACCATGTGAGTTTCTCTATGGGGCACTTATCGACATGGAAAAGCAAGGAATCTAAAAGACAGGTAAAGGATGCAAGCACATACAAGACAGAAGCATTCGTCTTTTTTATAACCTAATCTCAGAAGTGATATCCCATCACTTCTGGTATATTGTATTTGGTAGAAGTTGATAAGTCCAGCCCACTCTCCAGCAGGGGAGGGAAATGAAGCTCTACCATCTGAGGACTATTGAAGGATCTTGTACATATATTTAAAATTACTACAGCATGCTAATTTTCTATCCAACTTAACCACAAAGATTCAAGGTCAATGCACCTAATATCTTGATTATTATTTAATTTTCAATATTTTACATGTCCTTCATTTTATCTTTGATGTCAAAGTTTTTTTTAATTGTTTAAGAAATGACTTTTCCTCAAGCCAGGAATACGATCAATAGTTTAGAAAAAAAACTTCTAAAGATTTTTATAAACATTGATCAAGTCTTTATTCATTACATGGGTTATGGGCTGTTTTCTACATAGCTTTTTTTTTTTTTCTCATGAGATGTAAATATTTTATTTCATGTTAGAACTCCCAGATGTTAACTCCTGGGCCTGCACCAGTGAAGTCACTTTCAAGATCTTTTTTATGTGAATTAATTTGCATAGGCATTTAGGGGCCACACCAAGAGAATTGGCAGTTCACTTTTTCAAACATATATACCTTCCAGAAAGTTAATACTTTGATATGAATGGTCAATAGTTTCAAAACAATGCATTCTTTTTTTTAATATACAAATTTCACTTCATCAAAGGAGAACCCAATGAATTACATTAAATTTTAAATTGTTCTAATATATATATTTTTTTAATTTAGTCTAAGTCACAAAAATGATCTTTATATCCCTAGGTTTTTTTTCTTTTTTCTTTTTGAGTTGGAGTCCCACTCTGTCGCCCAGGCTGGAATGCAGTGGCATACTCACAGTCACCCCAGCATCGACCCACTGGGCTCAGGCGATCCTTCCACCTCAGCCTTCCAAGTAGCTGAAAACACAGGCGCACGCTACCACACCCAACTATTTTTTTTTTTTTTTTGTAGAGATGAGGTCTTGCCAAGTTGTCCGGGCTGATCTTGAACCCGTGGGCTCAGGCAAGCCACTAGCCTCAGCCTACCAAAGTGCCGGGATCACAGGCTGAGCCACCCAGCCTGGCTTTATCCTTAGCTTTTTAAAAGGAATTTTTTTTGTTTGTTTCTACTTTAAAGGAAAATAAGTTAGCTAGTTTCTGTTAGTTCTTTGTAATCAAAATGTTAATGAATTGTTGATAGTTTTACCTAAATCACAGATTTTCAGATTGCAGATACTTTAAAACACTGATTCTCAAAGCATGGTCTAGAACTCCTGGGGGGGTTTTAGACCCTTTCAGGATATCCTAGAGGTTACGCTCCCTTCCTAACTATACTATTGCTTTCTTTCTTTCATAATGTACAGTCATGTTTTCCAGATGATACATGGTACAAGTTATTGCAACCACTGAATGCAGAATCAAATAGGATAATCCAACCATCTTCTATTGTTATTAACATTAAGATTTACAGAAATTTTTAAAAATACACTCTTCTCTGTAATTTTTTGTTTTAAAAATATAGTTATTCCTCATAAAAATATCACTTATATTGTTATGCAATAGGAATATTATTGTTGGTTTCAATTAATTAATGATAAATACCTTTAAATGTATTTCATAAATTCTAAATATCAAGAGCTATAACCTACATAAACAAAAGTTTTTTTGTTGTCCTCAAAACTTTTTCACTACAAAAGATATCTGAGACCAAAAATTTGAGGATTGCTGTTTTAGAACATCAGCTTTATTTTTTAGATGTAGAAAGTGAGTTCTATAAAGAGTATATGATTTGCCTAAAATTCTACAGCTCAGATATAGCAGGACTGGGACAGGAAACTAGATAGGTCTTTTGATTTATGTTATGTCCTGTACCTTAGCATATAATAGTCATAAAACTAGTTGGAGATACTCTGAAGCAATGACCAGCTGTGATTATGAATGTTATTCTGGAAGTAAAGATGCATTTACCACCTGATAGAGGAGTGGGAAGTTTTGTTTTCTGTTTTCTACAGACCCCAGTCTTCTTCATTATCTTTTGCTACTTATCAATCTAACTCAAAACCTACTAGATTAAAACAAAAACAATGTATTTTTCAGAAGGCTACAAGTCATCTGGGGATTCTACCTACCTAAACCAGGCTCAACTGATTTTAGCTGGGCTCATGCTTGCATCTGTGGTCCTCACACAGGTAGGTCAGGGACTGGCTGACTGGCTACCATGATGAAGGTCACTGGGCCATATGTCCTTTGTTGTCCAGCAAGCCTCTCCAAGGCCTATTTACGTGGTGGCAGCAGAATTCCCAAGGAGTAAGAAGCCTCCTGGAGTCTAAACTCAAGACTGACCCAACAATACTGCTTTGATTAAAGCAAGTAGCAAGAGCAGTTCAGATTCAAGGTGTGAGGGAATATTTTACCCTGAATAAGTGAAGTTGCAAAGTTCCATTACAAAGGGGAGTGGGCACAATGAAGGAGTCCTTGCAGAAATATTTTTGTAATTTTACAGAATAATTCAAAATGTGACTGAATAATCGTATAAAGTAGTAAATACAGTCACTGTAGGATTGGATTTTCTTGTTCAAGAGGATTGAGTTCAATTTTTGTTTCTGGCATTTGGACAAGTCACTTAACCTCTTTGAATTGCGAGTTTCTCATCTGTAAAATGAGAAAAATAGTTTCTCCATCAAAGAGTTCAATGGAGGATTAGCTGAGGTAATGTTCGCAAAGCACCTGGCTTCACGTAGGAAATGCTGTAGAAATATTAGCTAGTGGCCATTTTAAAAAGCTCGGGCTCTAGAGCAGTTCAGTGAAGTCTTCCTGACTCCCTCAGACAAAATTTCAATGCCTCATTTAACCAGGGAGCATTATTCCGTTTGGGCTATAGGTTCAACTCCCTCTGGAAACTATTGTGGCAGGTATATGTCTGCATGAATAGCGGGTCTGCCATTCACTTTCAAGACCTCCCTTCTGCTGTTTTTTTTTTTTTTTTTAATTTTTTAATTTTTTTTTTAGTGAGAAAGCAGGGTTTATTGAGAGAACAGAAAAGCTCTCACAGTGGGAGGTGACCCGAATGGGTTGCCCCCTTCAGCCATTTATATAATAATTTTTTCCAAACACAAGTCCAGTCTATCTCAGTAAATATTTACTACACATCTGATACTTGCCTCCTTTCCACTCCAAGTCGTGGCTACAAATATATAGTGGAGTAAAAAGTTTAGATTCCTTACCAGATAAATTAAATGCATTGAGTGCTAATAGAGGGTATTACGCAAACACAGATAGTGGCTTGTCTCTGAAGTGTAGACACAGCATGAAATTGTTTTCTTATTAGTCAAGATGCAAGCTAACAGTCCATATCACAGATCAGCAACTCTTTTAGGCAAAAATTTCTCTGCAAGAACATTCTGCCTGCCATCACTTAAATAATCAAGTCCTCGGCTGACCCCCAATCCCAGTGAAGGTACACAAAAGAATGGGTTAAGATAGAGAGGCCCACACCAATTTTTACATCAATCAACTAGGCCTTTACTTCCTCTGTCATCCCCAGTAGAAAGCAGATGGGTTGGTGTAACAGTTGATGGCATTTTATTGCTCAGCTGTGCGTATTTCCTTGACCATTCAGTTGACCTTGTTAATGTAAACATCTTCCATTATCACTCTTGAGTTAACAAATTCTTATTTGTGACTATATCCACTCTCACCAGGGAGCATTATTCCATTTGAGCTGTAGAAATTTGCTCCCTCTGGACACTATTGTGGCAGATTGGTTTCCAAAATCTATCAGCCCAGAGTAAATCCTTATCAGAGGGCAATGGCCACTCAAAGAATACTTCTGTTCAGCTTCAGAATGACAATATGTATTTTAAAATGGCAACATCAGGAAGTTTTCTTCAGCACAGCAGCCTTTGCTCCAACTTGTTGGCTCCCTTTTATGAAATAAGACCAACAGCATTGCCTTTCTTTTGATGACTCTGAGGCTGGTGCATGGGAATGCCACATCCCAAGCCCTAATGATGCTTAGACTTGTACTCCTACCACCTTGCAATTCAGTAAATGGGATTTGCTTAGCACTACAGTCTCAGAGGAGGATATGATGAGCCACAAGAAATGGAATTAACTTGTTAATAGTTTAATTCCATCAAACCTGTGTAAATGCTTCCTAGAGTTAAGACCTGTATCAAGAAGAGCTACAGAAAAGGACAAGAACACGATTCTTCACCTTCCAGAAGGATAGTCTAGTGGCTAAAGCCAACACATCCTAAAGTTCTCTAATGCAAAACTGAATGTGAGAAGTATAGTCTTAGAGATTCAACTAGAATGCTATAAAAAACTTCAGGGGAAGAGAGAAGAATCGCATCTAAAGGAAAATAAGACAGTGGCTTGGAAAAGACAGATTTTGAAATGCATCCTTAAAAAGATACATTCAATGGAAGAGGGAAAAATATTTCAAGTAACTGAAACAACTTGAACCAGCTCCTGGAGATGAAAGGATTACTGAAGATTACTGAAGAGTATGAACAGATGAGAGATCTAAATGAGAAAGAACTATAATAGAAAATGAGGAAGCAGGTAGAAGTCACATCATGGAGTTTTGAATGCCTGAAGAATTTGCATTGAATTCTGGACCACCTGGGAAGGTCATCTCATCAAAGAGTTTTCAGTATATTTTTTGTAAGGATCGAAATATCATAATCAACCTGTTTTTAAACAAAATAATAAGAGTGGCATATGTAGCAAAATTGGAGGAAGGGTGAAAGACTAAAAGGTTGCTGACTTGTCTTTTGAAGAGTATAAATAAAAGATGCAGACGTCTAATGCCAGAGTGCAGTATTCTTAGTGCTAATGAGGGTAAATATTTAAATAAAACTGACATGAATACAGATAAGCAGGAAAATGTTGGAATTAGCCCCATTCTCCCTATTTTCTGCTAGCATTGCTTATTAGGGATAGACTATTAAAGGAAACCCGGCTCCTGGATATAGACAGCATCATAACTTCTTCTCTTGTACCTCTTAAAGAGAGGTAGGGCTAGAAAAAGATATTTTAATTTTGGAGCTTATAAAATATTTGTTTAGAATAAACTTTTTTCATCCCTGGATCAGGCTAGACCCAAGATTTTTCTTGCCTAATTTTCATGGCATGGCAGATGATTTTCACTCGGTAATATTTCCTTGTCCTTCTTGTACGAGGGGCGATCCATAGATAAACAGCATCTGTATCACCTGGAAGTTAATTAGAACTACAAAATCTGAGGCTTCACCTACTAATTCAGAATCTTCATTTTAACAAAATTTTCAGGTAATTTTGTGCACATCAAGTTTGAGAGTATTGACCTACTCTTTATGCCAATGGTTTGCTGACTTTTTCATATTACTTCAGGACTTTTAGGGCCCATGTACGTGGGCAAATTAGGGTTGGGTGAAGAGGAAGAATCCTGATAACCGTAACTCACTTCAGTTCTCTGTAAAGACAGTTCTCCTGTAAAGACAGTTGGCCTTGTTACATTAACAGAGCCAACTGAATGGTCAAGGAAACACGCACAGCTGAGCAATAAAATGCCATCAACTGTTACACCAACCCATCTGCTTTCTACTGGGGATGACAGAGGAAGTAAAGGCCTAGTTGATTGATGTAAAAATTGGTGTGGTCCTCTTTATCTTAACCAATTCTTTTGTGTACCTTCTCTGTAAAGACAGGACCCCGTAAAAAGGTTAAAACAGTGTCTGGAAGACTGGGTTCTATAATTGGTAGCTGCTATTATTTTTGTTACTGTTTTTGTTTATTACTATTTTTAATTGTTTAATTTTATCTAGACCGGTAGATTAATTGCTTGATCTTGATAAACATCAGGAAAAAATTAAGAAGCACATCATGGAACTAAACTTATAGAAACGGTTCACGGATCACCTTGCTTCCTTACAGAGAAAACAAATACAGACTTTTACATTGAAATCCAAATGGAGATACAGTCTTTAAAACCTGCAATCTTACATTTTGCTTGATTATTATAGATTTCCTATTCTCTTACATCACAAGATTTGAATTTTAAAAATGGTAATTACACAAAAAATAGGTCATCTTTGGTGTAGGATGAGCGCTGGGCATGACTTACTTGATGGTGTCCTTACTAATAGCATTTGGTAATCAAGTCTGACCTACCCTATGCCGATTATTTTGAGCTTCTTGAGATCTGTAAATGATTTGATGGCAGAAAATTTGTGTCTAGCAGTCCATCTAAAGAGCAGAGTGACGAATAAGATGCAATTAAGAAGTGAGAACAATCACTCAGAGTATCTTTGGAACATTTTCATTGTTGAATCTAAAGAGTTGTGGCTGAAAAGCGTGTGTCTCTCTGCCTCCTGAAAAATCCCAGTGACTTTAATTGGCATTAACTGTGCTTAGTACTTACTGTACCTTTGCAGAGCATACAGGCCTCTGCATGGAGTGAAGTCCATTATAATTGTGGACTGATAGACTTCTAAATGTGGGCAATCAACATTAGTCATGAGAAAAATACTTGTCTTCTGGCTGGCTGGACAGTCAATCGTGCTGCTTCCCTGAATGTCTGTCTGCATTACTCCATTTAAAGGCAATCCTATCTCCATGTTATAGCAGATTTTTTTTTTTCCTCTCCTGGAAACGTTTTTGGAGGAAAGTACTGTTTAATCCACTAAAGAAAAAAAAACGTAAGATATGATTCTGAAGGACTGTGGGCCTTCTCAAGTACGTACCTGGTGTTTGTGGGGACATGACTAAAGATCACTGTGTATGTCTTCCCTAAAATGTGTTAATAATTGGAGTGCAATATTTTATGGAATGCTTATACCTGGGTGGATGTTTTTTATAAGCTAGTAAATTTATATGGGCATTACAGGGTTGAGTAAAATTAAACAGAATTTTTTTGTTGCAGAATTTTCTAAACACTATTGTGTTAAATGTTTTGTGACTCTATAAGAGAGAGTAAAGATATGCAGTTAGTCCAAAATATACTGACCGTGGAACACTTTTCTATGAAGCAAATTACAAGATTTGTGTTTCTCAGAGAAGAAATCAGGTTTTACTAATAGCTACTTATAGACTAACAATAATAACCATACAATTGTAAATACTACTGGAGGATACATGCTTTTTTTTTACAGTAAGGTATTTAATTCAGAAAGTTTAAGAAATGTTGTGATATACATATAAAGGGTAGAAAATTTGAGATAAGATGGTTCTTAAAAAATTGAAACCTTTCATGACTAGTGTGATTTCACTAACATTGACCAATAATTCTCATTCATTGCCAATTGGCTATGTATGATAAATGAGAATTAGCAAGTTAAAGCAACTGCTATATGATGATTGTTATATTGGCTACAGTGGGAGGTATAAAATAGATAATTATCCTAGAACATTTCCCAATTCAATTGAGGAACAAAATTTAAATACGTAGTGTAAGAACAAGTCACTTTAATGTTTCACTAGAAAAAAATCAATGGTGGCATTGATAAGTCACCTCTTCTAAATGTTCTCATTGGTCCCGCTGTTTAATATCTTGGTACAGGTTCATATTCTTTGCTGAGTAAATCATTCTAAAATGAAATATTTGCTTGCTAGATAACAAAAAGACATGTAGACTGACAGTAAAGACAGAAAAAACCTTTTAAAATGCCATGTTAGGTAAAGATAATGTCACAATTGTGAGAACATGTTTAGTTATTATATGAGTGTTTTAAAAGTCACATTTCTACTCCTTAGATCTTATATTGTATATTTTTACCAATATTTGAAAGAGAGCATATTTATCATTTATATTTTATGTAGACTTATAAATTTACATATTTGTGCTTCCTGATCAGAGACTTGTAACATTTCATATAGCTTTATTCCTTCGGTGAATGCCAGTGAATTTGTATTTTGGGTTTATTTATAGGCTATCTGAATTCACTATGTGGGTTATGTTTTTGATGATAACGATACAAAATAATTTAATGACTCAGTTTCTGGAATCCCATAAATAATAAAATATAAAAGTTGAGTTTAATTTACCATACATTAAAGAAGGGCTTTGTGCATTTCCTCCTCATATCTTTTGAAAGAAATCGAATTATTTTTTACTCATTATGAAAGCTGTATAAGTCAGGTCATATAGATTTGCATATGTTTCTTTTAGTTTTTAATCACTTTGAAAGACTGCTAAATATTCCTGCAAAGAAGATTCAAAGAAAAGAAGAAAACTAGGTCTGCTTTAAGCTAATCCTACTCCGTATATTGAGGCAGCTTTTGAACATGACCACCCCAGCACTGTCATGGGTTTTTGATCTTTCATCTTTAGAAACCGGTGATGCAAGAACATGCATTTGCTTTCCATTTGCAACGTTCTATACTTGGTTAGCCTAAAATGAAGTCAAGAAGATTTAGGTTTTTGAGACTAGCAGTAGCCAGGAAATACATACGGTACAAGATGCTGCTCTGTTGTGCTGGATCCTAAAAATTAGACATCAAAATAACCTTCAAATATTTTATTATCAATTTCCAGACATTTTGTAGAGTTCTGTAAATGTGATTAAACAGCTAAATTTCTCATTGTACAAATTGTATGTGTTCATTTAATAGCAAAAAATGGTACGCAACTAAATGTGTTTTTTATTTATGTTTAATACTTATTTTTTAAAGTATCAATTAAAATATTTGATATTATCTGCCAGGTACCATTCAAAGCATTTTACAATGTGTTTTTTTTTCTTTTTTTTTTCTGCATGACAACTCTGTGAAGTACCTATTATTATTATCATCATCATCATCATCATCCCAATTTACAAATGGGAAAATAGAGGGCAAAGAGAGGTGAAGTAACTTAGGAAGAACTATTACATAGGGAGAAATATATAGTGGAGAACCTTTAGGTAATTCCTAAGGACTTTTTTCTGGGGTGTCTTTCTTATTCACTCAGAATAATGTTTCTTTTGTGCCAACTGTGTGCCAGGGACCATGTTAGGAGAAAGAGATATAGGTGCAAACCCAATGTATGCCATTGCAATAGATAAACATCTTGATAAAGCATCTGTATAAATAGCCAACAGCCTAAACTCACATATGCATTTAATAATTATTTTATTAATGCAATAATATTAATTGAGTACCTGTTCTCTACTAAGTATTGTCTAGCAACAGTGTCAGATATCTAGCATTTTGACAAAATAAGTCTGTAGTTCTTGGTAGTGTTTCTGCCTGTGGAATGGCTAAGACACAGCTCTTAAACAACCTTGTTGAAATGCCACAGATATTCCCATTCCTCTTCCCACAGATAGCTTCTGTTATAAAATTGATTGTGATGAACAAAAGAAGGCAAATACTGAGGAAGGTAAGGAGGAAAGAAAGTTGGAGGACCAGAAATACTCTTCATTAGTTTAAACTTAATATTTTATAAGAAATAGTGAGTGTTGACTTTTTTTCTCATTCTCTTCTTTTGAAGATTGCTGACTTTGTACAAAAATGGGCATTTGCTTTCTTGAAACATGTTACATATTTTATATTTCTTAGCAGTTAGGATGAGGATGCAGTGGAAAAATGATGTCTTTGGAGTTAGTTACAGAGATATGGCATCAATTCTTTATTCAATAACTTACCAGATGTGTGATTTTTAGCAAGTTATGTAATCTTTCTGGGTCTTAGTTTTCTCAATCATGGAATGATGATAAAAATAATTACCTTTCAGTATGGGTGCTCAATATTTAAAATAAAGTATATAAATAGTGCTTACCTATAAAATAATTGTTGTGAAGATGAAATGAGATAATGAAACTGGTGTTTAATGGAGTTCCTAGTAAAATGAATGGCTAAATTCAATATATAACTGTGCTGATTTAATTGCTATCATCTTCTTCTTCATCTGCTAGACAAACGCTTCTCAATTTTTTCATTTTATCTGAAATGTTTATTTTTAAAAATCAGATCCTCAAGCCAATCCCTGATAAGCTAAATAAGAATCTTTAATGGTTTCCTGGACACATTAAATAATGAAACCCAGTGTCCTTGGTTATGAGGCTTTAATTATCTTTAAGAGGATGGTGTCTGGCCAGCAAAGTACCTACCATATATTGTTGACTGATTCAATAAAGGACAGTTACCAGTTATAATAAGCTGCATATTGTTATCTGGGAAAAATCAAGAAGAATCTTGGTTAGTAGTAACACTTTATGGGAAACGATTACTTTCTTGCTTTATAAATACTTTTTTCGTATTTATATGCTACAGATATGATTTTACAATGCATTTCCAAATACCTGGCTTAATTTCTGGAATCATTGCCCTTTTTTGTTATTTTAAACTGATTTATGAGAAGTGAGATTATTATTGATTCTGAACTATTTTGTAACTGAAAGATCTGTATAAAGAATCAGTGAGAGCCTGGCTTACATTTGAAATTGTGATCTGGCACTAAGTGTTTTTGTTATTGTATTAAGGAAGTTGAAACTACAAAGAAGGTAGTTATCTTTTGGGATAGGCACTTCACTTCTCATTAAGTACAGAATATTAACGGGAAGTAAGGAGCCCTTTTCCGAGCATTTGTTTACTGTGCAGTTCCCTTAACACTTTGAATGTGCTTTAAAATCATGAGCCTGAAATTTATTTTTAAATAAACGTTTTCTATGAAAAACTGCACTTTAGCAAAGCAATTGGCTCTAGATTAGATCATACTAATAAAATAGTGGTGCATAATCAACTAAAATTCTAATTTTGGTTTCAATATATGATGTTTATGGTATTTATAAGTAACCAAGCATTTTAGCAATCATTAGCTATTATACAAAAGTCTATAGTTGTGCTACCAGAAATTCAAATGCTCAATAACTCTTCCAAAAGTACTTTAATTCTGCATCAGATAAAGGTGACTGCTTTTATGAATAAACAAAACTGCAGGCTTCCAGAAAAGTTAAGTCATGACCTGAGCTGTGGTATGGTTTACATGTGATAGTTCCCAAATTAAGGGTTTCTTAGGTCTTTAAGAAAATAATTTATTTCCACCTTGTTTTAGAGATTGAACTCCCTCTCCCTAGAGGAAAGAGAGGTGGTTTATTGAAAATCATCTGAAGTTAGGAGTTAAAGGATTGGTATTCTAGTCATCCCTGTCACACTAACTAGTCACACACATGTCAAAAGGCAAAGAATTTAAGCTGTCTTTTTAACTTGTTTGTTGCTTTTGAAATTAGGGGAGCAATATCCATCCTACCTACCTCTGACACACAAAAATTTAGCTATCCAGATACAAAAGTTATTCGAAGAGATACATGTGATATCTCTTCATATGTAATGTATACAGATGTATGTTTTTTATTTGGGAAATTTTGGGGAGTAGACAAGTTTGTAAACTATTAGTAGTTTTCACTGGATTTCATGGCATGCTTCCCAGCATAGCACTGTTTACAATCTATATCTGCTGATTCATTACAGTTAAATGTTTGCTTTCTAGTAGAATTATATGTGTGCTTATTTGTTACAATTCTACTCTGCCCTATGGTTCAAAAATATAATTGTAACAGAGAGCATGTCTTTATTACTATCCCCAACAACTGTGCACTGATGAGCTTAGTAGGTGTTTAATAAATCGTTGTTGAATAAATGGAAATATGCCTCCTAAATGAACTGTGTATGTACAATATACAATATAAATTTATACCTACTCCTCAAAGCTATTGGAGTTAATGTTGCTTTGAGTTCTGTTGCAAAAGTTTTCATCAAAACTAGATATGTTACAAAATCAAACTTGGAAATAATGTAGGTGAAGAAAATGATTATTCACATCTTTGAAATCACTTCTCTTCTGATTTAAAGCCCAGATATATTGTAATTTAAATATTTTATATTGGGAGAGAGTTTAATAGCACTTAGCACTAAATTGACAAGTTGAATGATTTTTTTCTTTTATCTTCTCTTAGGGTAAAATCTAGGGTTATAATCCTATGTGATAATGTTTGATGAAATAAGATTCATAATCAAATAAACCTGAGTTTAAGTTTCCTGACTATGCCACGTCTTAATTGCAAGAAATGTATGTTGTTAATTTCTGTAATCTTGTGTTGTCTCATTTAGGTCTAATTATACTTCCCTAATGAGATTGTTGTGAGGATAAAATGTCGTAATAGATTTCAAATGCTTAATATGGTACCTACCCCAAAACAACCTTTAGCTATAGCTTTATATTATTTATATAGTTCACCTTCTAAACATGTATTTTTTCTGTTTTGTCTGTTTTCTGTCCTGTGCATTTGTGTGTGTGTGTGTGTGTGTGTGTGTGTGTGTGTGTGTTTCCTTTTACAGATGGATATACAACCGATGACATTGAGTTTTACTGGCGTGGAGATGATAATGCAGTAACAGGAGTAACAAAGATTGAACTTCCACAGTTCTCTATCGTAGATTATAAACTTATCACCAAGAAGGTCGTGTTTTCCACAGGTTTGTATCAGGGAAGAGGGTTAAGGGAAAATAATTTTTATCGTATTTTGTTAAAAGTGTTCACTTATTTCAGGGTTGTGTCCCAGAGGAAGGCAGTGACTCTAGAAGACTTAAATCTGCCGAAAATTCTGTTTTATGTTAAGCCTGTTTCTTCACTTAGAATCCATACAATTATCTTACAGAAGACACCTTCAGCAAAGCTAAAAGTGTCCTCTCTATGCTTCTCATTTTCTGGAGAAAGGACTAATTTTTAGAGACAGAATACAGACAGTGAAATGAAGATCTGGGTTAGAGATGCACTCCACAGAATAGATCATAGTTCTCTGAAACATACCAGGGAGAGCCAAGCGGCAGTTCAGGCAAAGCCGACCACAGTGAAATTCTCCAAAGACAGTAGGAGGATTTCATGTTTTCCTCAAAGGGTAGTCATTTATTTTCATAGTTTTACCTGCTGTGTGAGCTGAAAACTGTTTCAAATGTTAAGATTATCTTGATGCCTTCTCCATCTTTACCTTTTCACTTCTGAGATTTTGGACTGTCAGACTTGATTTCATTGGGACAATTTTTTTACTTTTTTTTTTTTTGGAACAGAAAAGCCCAGGAAGGGAATAATTTGCTAGACAGACACTTAAGGAAAAAAAATACTAGACCCACAGGAAAAACCCTTCTCTCTGTTCTTATTGAAATGAATTCTGCAGTCACAGAAATAGCTAATACTGCAATTGCCTTTCTGCTAAGCATTTGGATACTTGATGTGCCCACAAACCACTTCGAGAAAAAGCTGGTGACTTGGTAAAAATACAAAGTCGACTTTAGCTTTAAAACAACAAACAGCAGAAACTTTTCCGGTATTTTATATCCTCGAAGTCCCTAAAAATATCTATAGAAATGATTCCTACTTAAAATATTCTTACTTTCGTAGTAAGACACCTGGCTTAGCCCAAGAAGACTAGAGAAGTCTTTCTTTCAAACAATGGGGATATTGTCCCTCTGGCCATTTATCATTGTGAATTTCTCATATTCTAAGACTATGCTCTGTTATTTATATTGTTTAAAGAATAATTCCCCAGATCACCACAGCCAAAAGACTCAGATTTAGGAAACTGATGCTTTAGTTGTATCCCCCAAAAATACTGCTTAAAAACAATGATTTTTCACCTTTTGATGGATCAGAGATCTTCTTAGAATTCTGATGGAAGCAATGAAACTATTTAAAAAGAAAAGAATGCATACACATGAAAACTTACACAAACTTGCATTCCATGAAGCTTCATCGTTGATCAAAGACTTAAAATGCATCCTGGGGCTTGTGAAGATATTTCTTTTATTATGAGAGCATGCAACCTCATTCTTATATAAGACAACACTTACATGATGAACTTCTGAAAACAATTGAGTCAATGAACAAAGGGGCTGTCCCAAATTGTCTTGTCATCACAATTGCAGAGAGTGCTTATCTTTGATACAACATATGAGGCTGAGCAGGAACTTTTAACTACTGCTGAGTGCAGATGTATGCCGCACTGAGTAACTCCTCCTAAATAAAAACCCAGTGCTCTCAGGTTACTTTTGCAAAAGAAAATATTCTTCACTAAGAGTTAAAATTGAGTTTAGAGATATATACACTGTTTATAGACCTTTGAAGAAAAGTATCCTGTAAATACTTATTGATAATAATGATGTTCAAAAATTGCCTTTCTAGGTTCCTATCCCAGGTTGTCCCTCAGCTTTAAGCTTAAGAGAAACATTGGCTACTTTATCCTGCAAACGTACATGCCTTCTATCTTGATTACCATCCTCTCCTGGGTCTCCTTCTGGATTAATTATGACGCCTCAGCTGCAAGAGTGGCATTAGGTAGGACATCTTACAAGTGCTCATGGAGTTTACTCTTTGTGTACATGCGTAAAATTTGTGATGCATCTTGAAATTTGTGATGCATGATGAGATGACCTGGTGCATTACAAGTATTTAGCTGTGAAACTTTGAATGATCTGATTCAGCATTAAATCAATTAAACAAAAATTAAAACTCTTCCATGTCAGGATGAGTTAACTATATAGCTGTTGGTAATGAAATTAGTCCCATCAGTGTGATACTTTTATTGAAACATATTTCATGTAGTTTTGCTTGTATAATTATTCAATTTGTATCTGTGCTTTTTTTTTTTTTTTACTTAAGAAAAGCTCCCTTCCATCTCTATTTTTATTTCCTGAGTAAGAAACAAGGAGATGTGGTGTGTAGCAAGGGATAAGCAGAAAGAATTCTAGTCTTATTAACATTTTGGAGTAGCATGGTTGAGGCAGGAGACCTCAAAGTAAGAATGCTGGGAAATCATCTGTGGCATCACTCATCTTATGCCTGATTTTTTTTTTCTGTTATAACACTAGATGAAAATAAATGCTATTCCATGAACATGAAACAAATTTAGGACATTTTGTACAATCTTTATTATTTTGAGTTCTGACTATTCCCTTTAAAATGTTGAATTGTTCATTTATTTGCCATGAGATGTCAATTCAATATTGCTTTCTTAGAAAAGTCATTCATTTTTTTATTCAACAAGCATTCACTGACCACCTAATATGTGCTAAGTATACTAGGCACTGAAGATACAACAATCCCTTTCTGGAAGTTATATTCTATCAAAAAATAGGCAGTACATTTAGTAGCCATGCAAATTATACAATCATGGGGAGCCATGTATATAGAGCCTAAGGGTGGGAGAGTTGAACTTAAAGTTGATGGCCACGTATAGCTGGCCAGCTTCCAACAGAAAGGCCCATTGTACTTCGGACAATCACTCTGGTATCCGTGTGGAGGATGAGGAAGGAGCGGGCAAGGCAGGAATAAAGAATGCCGTGAACCTGTTTGCAGAATAATCCAACAGGGTAAGGAAGCTTGGGTGTGTCGGGGATTACAGATCCGACTCAGAAGTTGTCTTTGGACAAAGATTTGAAGATGAAAAGCTATGTAGTTATCTGGGTAATAATGTTTCAGGCTACTGCAAAGGCTCTGGGGTAGCCACAGGCTCAGCATGTCAGTAGGAGGCTTGTGAGGCCAACACAGTTTGAGTCAGGGGACTTAGCAGACATACTGTTGAGGAAAAGGGACTAAAAGATCACAAATAAGTTTTTAAGCTATGGTAAATCCTTTGTTTCTGTTCTGAGTGGAATAGAGAATGACTGAGCAAAGTGGCATGATGTGATTTTAGTTTTTACATGATCACTTTTGCTTCAGTGTTGCGATTAAATTGTGGTGGCTCAAGGATATAAAGGAAGAAAAGGAATGACCTTCCAGACTGAGTCAAATCCCTGTGATATATACTCTTACAATACTGTAGACCTCCCCTGTGTAGACTAACCACAGTTATAATTTATATTTATTTAGTTACATAATGTCCTTTCACCCGGCAGCACTGAAAGATCCACTTGGGAAAGGTTTGTATCTGGTTTTATGTCTGCAGTGTCTTGCACAGGGAATGGCGCTCAGTAAATATTTGCTGAATGAATAAAATCTGCAAGTGCTCTATTTTCCTAAGTTAAAATGTGTTGTCTATTTTATGCCTATAACAGAAACAATAAATAATTTATTGACTTTTTAAAAGAAATGTTTAAAATGTCTGTTTATGTGAGCAATTTATTGTTAGGCATAGAAATACTTTAAAACAAGATTTAAATAAATAGTATAATCAAAATTGTCAGTTTTATTACCCACATGTGATTCAGGATAATCTGCAGTTGAAATGATAAAGAGAAAAATGAAACTGGGAAATGTTTCAAAATAATAACTATAAGAAAGATATGAGAAATGTAAGACACCTATAACTAAAGCAAGACCAAGGCTTTTGTAGGCGTGCTCAGAATCAAATGCTCAAATTTATTTCTGTAGCTGTTTCATGAGGGTGTATAAGAAACAAAATTAAGATTATGTTGTTATTACTAGAGAAACAAAATTAAGTCAGAAAGTATCCTCTGTCAAAATCATAGAAATGATTAAATTTCATTTAATTTAGGGGATGCATTATTGGAAAGTGTCTAAGAGCCCAGATTCCTGAGTCAGAAAAATTCTGGTTCTAACAATGACTCTACAACTTTCCATCTAAGTGATCTTGACCTCTGATCTTTGTCTATTTTCACATCACTATTTTGCTACAAATCTGGACTTTGTCATACTCAGGACTCTGAACCTCCAGTGCTTTTATCTTCCAATTACAGCTTTGACAGAAACTGTTCCCTATTGTCAGAGATACCAACTCAACTGGACAATTATACTGTGACCTAGCATGGCATTTCCCATAAAGAGTCTTGTATGTTATTTATCTGAGTATTATATGCCTAATTGTCCAACCCAGAAACACAACAGCTGTGACTCCTGCTTCTCTGTTACCCTCCACTTCCAATTTCCAAATGTTTACAATCTTTCGTCTATATGTCCTACATCTTGTATTTATTGAAGTCAGTATTATTGCTGTAATTTTAATTTACTTCCTTTCCATCACTAACTTGGATTATTCTGCAAACATGTTCACTAGCATCCTTTTTTTTTTTTTTTTTTTTTTGAGTTGGAGTCTCACTCAGTCGCCCAGACTGGAGTGCAGTGGCCGCTCCCGGCCACCGCAGCCTCAACCTGCTGGGCTCCGGTGATCCTTCCGCCTCAGCCTTCCAAGTAGCTGGAACTACAGGCGCATGCTACCACGCCTGGCTAATTTTTTGATTTATTGTAGAGATGAGGTCTCGCCAAGTTGCCCAGGCGGGGGTCTCAAACCCACGGACTCAGGCAATCCATTCACCTCGGCCTCCCAAAGCGCGGGATTACAGGCTGAGCCACTGAGCCCGGCCCACTGGCATTCTTTAATCCTGCCTTGCCCGCTACTTCCTCATCCTCCACACTGATACCAGAGTGATTGTCCTAAGTACAATGGGCCTTTCTGCTGGAAGTTGCCCAGTGCTATACGTGGCCATCAACTTTAGATTCAACTCTCCCACCCTTAGGCTCTATATACATGGCTCCCCATTATTCAGCCCTTACTTAATCTTCACGCTTCTCATGATTCTTCCCATCCTGTTCTATAATGTACCCACAATGATTTTTCTGAGATCCCTGTAACAGGCTATATACTCTCCCTCAAAGCCAACCCTTATACAACCAGTTCTCCTTGCCATCAGTGCCCTTAGGTCTACCATGACTTTTAACTCCAGTTCTTGGTTGCCTGAGTAACTCTTATTCATTCTTCAGGAATCAGCTCAAAAGTCTCAATTTCCTCTTCTCTTCTCTTCTCTGCCTCATCACATATTCTCAACTCTCACTTTACACAAGTCTCTATCATAGTATTTAATTCATATATCTAGTCCTTCACCAGATACGTAACTACAAATATAACCAAAAAAATAAATATTCCAAAATGATCAATGTCCACTGTAAATTAGTTTGTACATACCCTCAGATCCTATAATATTTCTGTTGTATAATAAGTTCCCAACAAAATTGTTGTGACATATAAGAAAAGAGTAAATGAGTACAGTTAATCTTTCTAGCTATTGTGAAAACAGAAAGAAGGTAACAGTATACTCCAAATCTCTAACTCTCTCATTAATACTCTAACTCTCTCTCTCTCTTTTTTTTTTTTTTTTTCAGGAATCACAACTGTTCTCACAATGACTACAATCAATACCCACCTCCGGGAAACTCTCCCTAAAATCCCCTATGTGAAAGCCATTGACATGTACCTGATGGGGTGCTTTGTCTTCGTTTTCATGGCCCTTCTGGAATATGCTTTAGTCAACTACATTTTCTTTGGGAGGGGGCCCCAACGCCAAAAGAAAGCAGCTGAGAAGGCTGCTAGTGCCAACAATGAAAAGATGCGCCTGGATGTCAACAAGGTAAATTCAGAGGCAAGCCCTCCTTACTTCTTAAATTCAGAGAAGAATACTAGCAACATAGGTTAATGGCCTTGTTTAACAATGAGGAAACCAAGGCCCAGGAAAGAGAATGGAGTAATTGCCCCAAAATCACACAGATAATTAGTGATAAAGGGAGAGACCAAACTCATGACACAAGATTTGGATGCCTTTGCCATTAATGGTAGAGTTGCCCCAAAATTAGTCATCCGAGACTAGTCACCTTTAGTCAAATAGTCAAATAAATCAACTTTATGGGGTTTTTTCCCATATATGAGTTAAAATATCTATTATCCTTTACATTATCTTTCTTTAAATTTACTTACCTTAATTAAATTTATTGAAAAGGAAACTTCTTATCATTTCAGTCAGTATTACTTGCTGGATGATAATTTCAACTATATATAAATAATAACTAAGACTATGTTATTAAATTATATTTTTATTAGATGAAGGCTCCAGCCCTGAAATCTGCATTCTTTTGTCTTAAAAGAGAAAAGCACGTATAAAGATGCTACCAAGTAACAAACTGAGATTTTATCCTTGAAGCAATCAGATGAATAGATAAAGAAGCGTAGGGAAGAAAAGACAAACAATTTTCTCTTTAAATGATGCTTATCACTTTACACATATACCACATATTATTGCAGCATTTGAATATATGAAGCTACCATCTTGCTTAAATCAGACATGGTCAAAGAATTCCCATACAGTTGAAAACCCTGAGAGTTTATTAAGTCAATAGTTTTCAACCTTGGGTGCCTGGTAGAATGACCTGGAAAGAATTTAAAAAACTGAAGCCTGGGTTCTTTCCCCAGAAATTCTGACTTAATTGTCTTGGAGTAGGCCTAGACACCGTAAGTTTTAAAAGTTCCTCAGGTTACTCTTATTCATATCAAAATTTGAGAATCGCTACATTGATGCTTTTGATGACAGCACCAGTGAGCCAGCTCTTGCTATTTTCCAAATTAACTTCACCTGACTTCCTACTATAGAACTTTCTACACTGACAGAATATTTGTATATTTATTTCTCCATAGTACAAATGTAAACCCTTAGAAACAGTCTAAAAAGAAACACAAAAAACCCAAAAAAACTAAAGTCTTATTTTAATATATGCCCTAAATAGTGTTTATAAATTTGTAAGTGTTGCAATTTACAAAGTTATAAACTAGTGTTGGATTCAATGAATAGTGCATTATTATGTCCTTTTAAACCAACTGGAATTATTAATTATAACCATAATTGATTATTTATTTAATTTTTTAGTGTTTCTAACTTAAATTTAATTCCAACAATAGCACACCATAAGTAATCTCTAACAGTGGATCTTATTTGGATCAAATCCTACAGAAGCCTCTGACTCAGTAGTGTTTTTCACATAACCATAGGTTTGATAATTAGTTTTAGACTGTTCAAAGACACTTTTCTCAGAAGATGATATTTGCAATGATGCAAATTTTAAGTATTGCCCTTGAGAACTATAAGTCATAGGATATAGGAAATTGTCTATTTCTTTATCATGCCCAATGCTTCACTTACTGGAATCTGTCAAGCAATTCCAACCCACCATTATGACTCTCTCAGGCTGTCAAATGAAAGAGTGCTTTTAAAACCCATTTTCTGACTTTCCTCATGTAGCAGCCTTAGTAAAGAAAAGAGAATGAATAAATAAATGAAAGCATCTCATAGGACTGCAATTTCAAATGAGTCTAAATCAATTGCATAATGCAAAGCTGACTTAATAATAACATCTGATCTCCTTTCACTTTCATCTGCCCTATTTTTTCATACCAATATGCATGTAAATGATAAATGTAAGACCTAGAGAGTAGAGATTTTATACAAACTGAACCCGGAGTGTTTCAGATAGTTGTAAGTTCAATTGTTCTGAGATGGAAGTAGAGAAAGTTCACTAGACAGGTACCCCATATTGGTGAAAAGCTAAATCTCTTGCCTAAAGGTAGACCCACAATTCAAGTGATAGAATATGAAAGAACAAAAACGATACTAGAAATATTTTAGTGCAATGGTTCTCAAAATCGGAGGAGATTTGCCTCCCAGAGGATTGTTGTCATTGTCTGGAAATACTGTTGGTTGTCAAAACTAGTAGACAGGGTTTGCTACTGGTATCCAGTATGTTGTAGGGACTCAGGTTTCTACTTCCCCATAACTTCCTGGTTTCAAACATAAGAAACTGAAACTCAGAAAAAATAATATGCTTGTCTTGTTCTTAATGCCCTAAAACAAAAGTGATTTCTCCACTTTCTTTGACCAGCATGTGTAAGAATCAAGACATGAGTTATGATTTAGTACAGTGGTCCTAAATAAATATTTTACAGTCAGTCAAGTTCAGTATTTACCCTCCCATTTAACAGCTATGTGACAGCCGGGCTCAGTGGCTCAGCCTGTAATCCCGTGCCTTTGGGAGGCTGAGGTGAGTGGATTGCCTGAGCCCGCGGGTTCGAGACCCGCCTGGGCAGCGAGACCTCATCTCTACAATAAATCAAAAAATCAGCCGGGCGTGGTAGCACATGCCTGTAATTCCGGCTACTCGGAAGGCTGAGGCGGAAGTATCGCCAGAGCCCAGCAAGTGAGGCTGCGGTGACCAGGAGCGGCCACTGTACTCCAGTCTGGGCGACAGAGTGAGACTCCAACTCAAAAAAAAAAAAAAACAGCTACGTGACAAACAAAATTAAGCCTCTCTGGCCTTTCAGTTTCCTTCTCTGTAAAATGGGGTTAATTCCTCTCTCATAAGATTTTTATGAAGACTATTGCAGTGATGTGGAAAGAGGGTAGCATAGTCCTCAGTACATGATAGTCCCTCAATAAGTAGTAAATACTAATAAAATACTAGAAATGGCAGGCATTGTTATATTTTAAAATAAAATTTACAGTCTTCAAACTTATTGGTGATGCCAATTTGTGTGCTTTGCATGCTCTACCATGTAGAATGCAGTCATATCCCTAAAAGAGAGTATTATTTAGAGAGGAATGTTATATGTCAGAAATGTTAACATCCCGCCAAGAAAATGGTTTTTTCAATGAATACCAGCTGTAAAATCTATAGCAAACCAATTATGTAAAACTTTATCAATTATGTCTTAGGACAGAACACTTATACAGCCATCTTGATTAAATTAATACAAAAAGCTGACCATCTAACTTTCCAGACTCTTAGGGTTTCTTGTTTCAACCAGCATAAAAGATTATAGGAGATTCCCACTGGGTTCTGATTACACAGTGCTTTCTTTTGTGTCAGCATCATGAATAATGCCACTCTACTTCTTATCAAGAATATTCCTTCTTTTCAACTGTAATTCTAAAGTTCTTTTTTTTTCCCCAAAGACCCAGCACATACAATCAGCTAAGTATTGTTGGCTGCTCTGGGAAAATGAGGAGAGAGATTACATTGTTCACCTACCTTTGACAGTTTCCTAGAGATGGAAGCAATGTGTCAAATTATCTGAAGTGATTTTTAAACTGCTCTGTCCTGAGGTCAGGGAGGACTGAAAACAAGAAGCCTGTCCAGTAGAGAGATCAATGTTGATTGAACAGATACTTCCACTTTTTTCCAATCTTTTTTCTGTATTGGTTTTCCTTAAGTTTTTGTTTTAATAAAAGAATTCGCAGTTCTTAAAGTAATTCCTGCCCTGGCATTTAACTGATGCAAAAACTGGGTCTTATATAGAAGATAAAATAGCCAAGGTCGCATAGCACAGTTAACAAAAGTTCTGAGTCGTGATCTGGGTTTTCCTATCCTTATCCACTATACATTCCACAGTCCTAGCAAATGAAAATGTTAAATAAAATTGAAAAGCCTATTCCACATTTGTTCATATATTCCAGCTCAGTCGACCTCACCTGAAAATCCCACCTACCTGCACATGAAAGTCCATTAAGCAAGTGTCACTTTCACAGCTTTCTTCATGTGACAAATGAAGTCATAAAATACTAAGATTTTTCAAATAAACTTCAAAACATCATGATGTCTATTTAATATTCTTTTTCCAAAGGTCCTCTGCAGGAATTCAAAAATATAGTCTTTATCTTAATGTTAGGAGATTCCTTCCAATTATCCCTTGCATTCCTCTATTTGTGTGTGTGTGTGTTTCCTAATAGAATTTGCATCTGGTTGATTTCACTCATTGTTCTTGCTCATGCCTTCAAGTTTTCAACTCTTCATACTTTTTTTAAGCTTTATGTCATTTCCTTATTTAATTTTCCGCCAATAGCTAAGTATACGCATATTTGAAAATCTAGTTTTTCCTGTATTTTCACCACCTTGGTTCTTACATATCTGAAATGCCTTCAATATACTTATTGTATTGAGAAACCTACAACCACTAATTTTCAAATCAAAGCTGGACCAGAGAGCTCTCTATTTGAGGCTGTCTTTTATTCTGCATTTATGGGTATTGTGACTGTGTTGTCTTTATTCATTGTGCCTAATCTTTTGTAATGCAAACCCACTAAGATCTTTTCAGTCTATTTCTACTGCTTGGAGTCTGATTTTTTTTAATATTAAATTTTTAAAAAACAATTTATTCAAATACTCATTCTCTGTTAGCATTGGTCTTTCCTTGTGCTTTCTAAAGACCAGTAGCATTTATCTATATCCAATTTACTTTAAACATCAATCCAAATATAATAGCATCAGTCGACTTAATTAGCACATTCTCTACTTTGTCTTCCAGATTTTTTATAAAGATATTAAACAAAATGGGACCCAATATCGATCCTTGTGGGACCCTACTGGAAACCTCTCCCCAACTAGACGGACTACCAATTACGATTTCTCTCTGTATACGGTTAGATAGCCAGTTTTTAATCCATTTATTTGTATTTCTGTTGGAGCCAATTTGTTTAGCTGTTCCCATTATGATAATGTATGGGGTCTTTGCAGATGGCCTGTGGACTAGTATTGGCAGAGACTTGGGGTTAATTTTTTTAAAAATTATAAGACCCTCATGGGATTTTCCCAGGTTTATTTTTTCAATATAGCTTTGGTGAACTTAAGCTTTGGTGTTTCATTCAGGAATTGTTATTGTGCTAGAGAAAGAAACAAAATAGATCATATTTTGAAATTGTTTTTCATTTGTATTGAGGAGATAGTCATTACTTCTTAGTTTTGTTGTTGTGCTTTGTTTTTGGTAGGTTTTTTGGTTGAGTAGGTAGAGAATTAAACATTTTGTCTATCGGTTGACTCAGAATTCAGGAGCATATTTATATTATTAGCTTGTGTCTGAAAATGTTATACTTGCATCAAGTCCTTGTTGCTTTCTTCTTATTAATTTTAGAATAAGTATTGTCATGGCAGGCCAGCACTATTATAATGATAGATAAGAGGAAATAACTGAGATTGTTCCTTATCAAAACTCCTGATTTAAATTAATTCCAAAGAAAGCCTATTTTTGGTTAATATTCCTAGTTTAGTTTCTGAATCCTCATATGTTTGTAATCTTAATTGGCAAAGTGTCATTCATATTGTCCCCCAATTGAAGGAGGAAAGGGAGGATGATAATTGTCACCATTCCCCCTCATCAGTTTTCGTTTTTAAATTATTTCTTCATGAGGCAGTCGGTGATATTAAATGTTTATGACTCTTTTCTATGAGGACTTGATGCCAGATGAGCTTCTGCTATGGTATCTTCTAAGTTCCATGTTCTCCTGTAATTTTATTGCTCCAACTCCAAAGTCTTTGATACCCCCATTGTTGTAGCTGTGGGGGTGGAGGATGTATAAGGATAGATTAAATTGCTGTTTTGTTTTGATGTTTTGTTACTTTTTGATTCCATTACTTGTTGTGTTATATAGTAACAAAGTCCGATAAATGACAGTAGATTCCAGGAGAAGAGATGTTTTGAGATTGTTTATCACTATTTTAGTTCTAATCCTCTGAACATTCAGTACTTTGTGTTCTCAAGCTATCTCATTGATGTTGTTGCTTTTGTTCTTATTTCTAAATTTTAGCTACTCTCATTGAAAATAAAGGAGATTGATTTGATTGGGTATTATACTGAGTAGAATCTTAATCATGTAGAAGAAAACATGTATGAAAGTTGGAATTTGAATTTATGATCAAAAGTGTTGAAGAATGTTGTATTTTTCAAAACCAAAATAAAAGCACATTACATGATTGGCCTAATGACTGGGTAAATCCACACTAAAATTCAGAATATCCTCAGACCATGAGGATATTTTGAAGAAAATTTGCCTCATTGGTGCATTAAATTGTTCAGTTAAAGGCTTGAACGAGTTAATACTCTCTGATCTCATTATTTGAACCTTCGTTTGTCAAGAACTCTTTCTCTATTTCATAAAATATGCTAAATAGAATGTTCAATGAAATATGAATTTTATACATTGAAATATGAATTTTAATGTCTTTCTCTTTTATGCTTTTCTCTGTTGGGTATGTCTTTGCTCTGTCCTTTGACTCCTTTTAATTTCATACTTAGAGTATAAAGTAAGGACTAGTATTCAAAAGTTCAAATAATGAGCTTTCTATTAAATCTGTAACATGTTAAAGCATCAGGATGTATGTAACAATCCTGAGAGGTACTGAGAAGATTGGTGGATTTTAGAGTCTTACTGAACTGGTTTCACATTCAGGCATTGTCATTTATCAACTGTGTGACACTGGGTATGTTTAACCTTTCCAACCTTTAATTACTCAACTAAAAACTAAAAACACTAATTTCTGCCTTATAGAGCTGCTGAGAGGATTAAGTGAAAAAGTTATATTAAGGGTCTTACACAGTACTAGGCAAAGAATATTCAATTAAGAGTTGGAATTATTCTAGAGTTGGTGACGGGAATTGTGTATCTTTCTCAGTTTTTCTTTCTTTTATTTTTGAGTCAGAGTCTCACTCTGTCACCCAGGCTGGAGTGCAGTGGCACGCTCACTGCCACTGCAGCCTCAACCTGCTGGACTCAGGCAATCCTTCTGCTTCAGCCTTCCAAGTAGCGGGAACCACAGCCATATGCCACCATGCCTGGCTAATTTTTTTTATTTATTGTAGAGATGAGGTCTCACCATGTTGCTCAGGCTGGTCTCAAACCCCTGAGTTCAGGCAATCCCCTCGCCTCAGCTTCGCAAAGTGCTGGGATTACAGGCATGAGTCAACTGCACCCGACTTCTCTGTTTTTCTTTATTTAACTCTGTAACTATGTTTCTAATTATAAAACTAATGCATAATTATTCTTAAAAGTAAATACAAAAGATAGTGAAAACCACCTCAAATTCCCCCAGAAATAATTATTAACTTTGCATTGCATTTACAACCAGTGATTTACTTATATATAAATAATCATATTGTATATGCTGTTACTTTCTACTTACCTTTTAATATATTTAAATCTAAGTTAAGTAAGTTCTAACAGCAATAAGATATTTAATTGAGTATGTCTACCATAATCTATTTAGCATTTATTTAATAACCACCTACTAGATATTTGCATTGTTTCCTAAGTGGTTTTCCATTACAAACAACTCTAAAATAAGCATGACATTGTTGTCATATTTGCACACCAATGTTCTCAATATATTTCTTAAAAAATAAATGCTGGAACCGGGTTCGGTGGCCCAGCCTGTAATCCTGCCTTTGGGAGGCTGAGGTGAGTGGATTGCCTGAGCCCGCGGGTTCGAGAACCACCTGGGCAACTTGGCGAGACCTCATCTCTACAATAAATAAAAAAATCAGCCGGGCGTGCTAGCGCGTGCCTGTAATTCCGGCTACTTGGAAGGCTGAGGTGGAAGGATCGCCAGAGCCCAGCAGGTTGAGGCTGCGGTGGCCGGGAGTGGCCACTACACTCCAGTCTGGGCGACAGAGTGAGACTCCAACTTATAAATAAAAATAAAAAATAAAAATAAAAAATAAAAATAAATGAGTGTTCAAAATTATGTGCCTTTAAATATTGCCAAGTTGTTTCCTAGCAAAGTTCTGCTGTAGTTTATATACCCACTAGCACCACTAGAGAATGTGGCAGTGCATACACAAACACACATACACACATGTACACACACAATCAGTCTGCTGCTCAAATGAGGAAGAAACAGAAAACATTAAACTGTGTCCAAACATAATCAGTGTTGGAGAAGTAGATAGATAGAGGAATCCAAAAACCCATGGGCAGTTTCTCTCCTCTCCATCCAAAAGCCATAGAAAATGAAATGACAACAGAAAAACAAAACAAAAACAATCAACCCAGCTCAAAATGAGGCTCTGCAAAGAGACAGAGATGATGTGTAAACAAGTGCCAGTAATTAGTGCAAGCAGAATCAAGAGAATCAAGAGAAATATACCCAAGCTATGCCTGAGCAAATGGGAAAACCCCGTAACAATGTAGTCATCAAGATGAAGCATATAAACAAAGAAACAGCATGGCAACTGTTGGAGAAACCTACCAAATAGGAAGGTGACAGAGAAGAACTCAACATCCTCAAAACAGACAATGGCCTTTTGTGGAAAAATAAATTCTATTTCAGAATAAATTAATATTTTCTGGAACAATTTTTTTCTTGCCAAAATTTAAAAAATATATATATTAAACAAAATATCAAGGATAAGATAATAAATAAGAAGAGATTAAAAGAGAGAAAATTAAGGCAAAGCAATCTTTGTAGTAACTAATAGATCAATCTAAAAACAGTAAGAAAGAGAACCAATGTAGGAAAAAAAATCAAGGCAATAACAAAGTTCAGACTGTAGAAAATCATGCCAAATGCAGGAATGAAAGTTGTAGATATAAAAATTACATAAAGAAAACATAATAAATATTCAATACAAGGTACTGTGGATTAAACATGTAGAATCTTAATATTAGTGAAGTATATAGGTTGGGGAAAAAGATGGAATTTAAAAATTGAATCTAGTGTCAATAACTAATTATAATAATGATGATAATGATGATAACTTCCTGAATGCCTACTATGTGCTGAGATACTTTACACATATTATGTCTTATCATGTAGTCCTTATTACCTACCCTTTGTAATTGCAGATTATGAGCTGAGACCTAGAGGACACAAATAACCTGCTTAAGGTTAGATAGCTAAACAATGGTTGGACAGAAAATATGACTACAAATACTGCAGTCTTAACTACTGTGCTGTGCATTATATATTTGTAAGCACCTGTAATGAAATTTACTTATTTAAATTATTGTTAAATTAATTAAATTTTATTAAAGGTATGTTTAGGTTCCTAAAAAGATGCATGAATTCTAAGATTAAAATTATGCAATCTCACTAACATCTTATTATGTTTCTCTGAAATTACTAAACCTCCAGTAAAAAAAATAAATGAGAAAATAATAATTACTAAACCTCCAGTAAAAAAAATAAATGAGAAGAGAAAAGAGAACTGGTCTCAAACAACTTCACAAATATTAAATTTTAAGACAATAGAAAAATGCTTACAAATTTCTAAGGAGGAGAAAATGTAACCTAAGAATATTATTATTGATGCATAAGGAAAAATGAAAGATCTCCTATCCTCAATATGTAAGGTCTTAGAAAATATAGCATCCATAAGACTTTATTTTTGAGAAATAATATCTTAGTACAACAATCTAGCCCCCAGTAAAAAGTAGTCAAAATAAAGAACTTTAGAAAAGGACAGGCCAGAATCCTAGCATTTAGAACTAAAGTTATACAACTCAAGGAGAGTTAAGGTTACCAAATAAAACATAATTGAAATATTTTTTAACAACTAAGTACTGACAATGTATAAAAGTAAAAAACCTAAAAAAAAATATTGTAATAGAATTCAAAATTATGGATGGGAGTTATTGAGGAGAGAGGAAGGGTCTGTTCACTAGTTTATAACAAGAACTCAGTATTTACTCTAAATTTTTTGTTTGTAGTTATTATGGATACATAATAGCTGTCCATGTTTATGGGGCACATGTGATGTTTTGATACAGTCATAGCAATGTGTAATGATCAATTCATGGTAATTCAGGTATCCATCAGCTCAAGCATTTATCATTTCTTTGTGTTAGGAACATTGCAATTTTACTCTTTTAGTTATTTTAAAATATACAATAAACTATTGTTATCTATATTCACCTTATTGTGCAATTTAGCATTAGATCTTATTTTTTTCTATCTTGCTATATTTTTGTGCTCATTAGCTATCCCCTTTTTATCCACCCTGCCTACTACCTTTACCAGCCATTATTCTACCCTCTATCTCTGTGAGTTTTTTTTTTTTTTTAGCTTTCATGTTTGAGTGAGAACATGTGATAGTTGTCTTTCTGTGCCTGGCTTATTTCACTTAACGTAATATCCTGCAGGTCCATCCATGTTGTTGTGAATGACAGGATTTCATTTTCTGATGGATGAATAATATTCTGTAAGAGTTTATGGATTGTTTTTACTAATTCTGTGAAGAATGATGATGGCATTTTGATAAGGATAGCATTGAATCTGTAGATTGATTTGAGCAATATAGTCACTTTATTGATATTGATTCTTCTGATTCTTGAGCATGGGATATTTTTCCAGATATTTGTGTCATATTCAAAAGTTTATTTCAAAAGTATTTTGTAATTTTCCTTAAATAGGACTTATCCTTCCTTGATTAAATTAATTTCCTAAGTATTAATCTTTTGTATCTCCTGTAAATGGGATTGTCTTTTTGATTTCTTCCTTGGACAGATTGTTATGATGTCTAGAAATGCTACAGACTTTTTTGCACGTTAATTTTGTTACCTGCAACTTTGCTGAATTCATCTGTCAAATCTAAGAAATTTTTCAGTGGAGTCTTTAGATTTTTCTAGATAATAAAGCTACATCATCTGCAAAGATGGACAGTTTGCCTTCCTCCTTTCCAATTTAGATGCATTTTATTTCTTTCTCTTGCCTGATTTCTACAGTTAGAACTTCCAGTACTAGTTTGCATAGGAGCAGTGAAAGTGGCTATCCTTTTCTTGTTCCACTTCTTAGAGGAAAGGCTTTCAACTTTTCCTCATTCAGTAAAATACCAACTATGGGTTTATTGTTTATGGTTTTTGATATCTTGAGATATATTCCTTTTGTGCCTAGTTTGTTGAAGGTCTTCATCATGAACGAATGCTGAATTTTATCAGGATCTTTGCATCTATTGAGATAATCATGTTTTTTGTCCTTAATTCTGTTTAAATGAAGTATCACATTTTTTATTTGTTTATATATCGAATCATCCTTGCATCCCTGGTATAAATCTCACTTGGTCATGCTGTGTTATCTTTTTGATGTACTCCTGGATTTGATTTGCTAGTATTTTGTTGAGGATTTTTGTGACTATATTCATCAAGGATATTGACCTGTAGTTTGTCTTTTTGTTGTTGCTGCATCCTTATCTGGTTTTGGTGTCGGGGTGATGCTGGTCTTCTAACATGAATTAGGGAGATTTTTCTTCTCTTCAACTTTTTAGAATGGTTACAGTACTATTGGTATTATTTCTTCTTTGTATGTTTGATATACTTTGGCTGTGAATCCATCTGAGATTTTCTTTGTTGGGACACTTTTTATTACTGATTCAATCTTGCTACGCTTTATTGTCCTACTCAGGATTTCTGTTTCTTCCTGATTCTGTCTTCGTGGATGGCATGAGTTCAAAAATTTATCCTTTTTTTTCTCTAGATTTTCCAGTTTGTTAGCATACAGTTGTTTATAATAGTTGCTGATGATCTTTTGTATTTCTGTTGTTTCAGTTGTAATGTCTCCTTTTTCACTTGTGATTTTGTTCATTTGGATCACCTCTTTTATTTTATTGGTTAGTTGAGCTAGTGGTTTATCAATTTTGTTTATCTTTCTAAAGAACCAACTTTCATTACACTGATTTTTTGTATTTTTTATGTCTCTATTTCATTTATTTCTGCTCTGATCTTTATTATTTCTTTTCTTCTGCTAACTTTGGGTTTGGTTTGTTCTTGCTTTTCTAGTTCCTTGCAGTGTATTGTTAGATTGTTAATTTGTAGTCTTTCTACTTTTTAGATGTAGGCATTTATTACTATAAACTTCTCTTAGCATTGCTTTTCCTGAATCCCACAGATTTTGATATGTTATGCTTCCATTTTCATTGTTCAAGAAATCTTGTTTCCATCTTAACTTTTTCTTTGACCCAGTGGTCATTTTGGAGTATCTGCATTTATCAACCTAAATCCAAATATAATACAAAAAACAAACTATAACATAATCACATAGTGTTGCTTCAAAATACAAGGATGATAATATTTATCATACATATACAGTGAAAGTGTTAAAAACTTTATATAGTGTTTAAAGCTTTTCACTCTTTCAATAGATACTAAAAAGGCTATTAATAAAAATTCAACATTCCTATTTATAAATTTAAAATCCCTTCGGAAATTGGAAGGTGATAAATATTTTCTTACATGAATCTCTTTCCTTATTTCTTTTTACCTATCTAATTAAAATCTCTGTCTTTTGCCTCTTGTCATAGAATGAAACAGTAAAGTTTGAAAGAAAAAATAGATGCTCACCATGACCACTGTTACTTAACTTTTAAAAAATTAATAGACAATGCAAATAACTAAAATAAGGAATACAGGAACAAGAAGAGAAATAATTTAGCTCTTAAACAAAAGAAAAAAATGATTCAAGCAAAATCCAAGAGAATTAACTTGAAAAAACTTTTAGAAACAGTATGAGAAGTTAGGGAAATTCTCACAGCTTTCCTATATAAGGAGTATGTAAACAACAACTGAAATAATAACAATGGAAGGAAAGAAAAGAACCCTGTACCAATATTTTTAATTAAAAAACTTTTTTAATTTAAAAAAACTTTTTTAAAAAACTTATTTTTTACGAGACAGAATTTTAAAGGAATTGATTCCTTCTAAAGTATTATGAGTTTAGTGAAATTTCATGGGATACCAATGGGCCTTAGTTTGCATTTTCTTTGGTGATTATTTTTTTCAAATTTGACACAGTAATGCTAAAGTTTATTGAAAAGAAAAAATATTTCTATATGTATAAAGAACCAGAAAAATGGAAAATAATGAGAAAAGCATATCTTTTCCAGAAGTTTAAATGAATTATAAAATCATAACAATGAATGCAGTATAGCACTGGTCCAGTGTTGTTTATAGAAAGGGAATAGAAATTAACCTAGAAACATAATAAGGTAATAGAGTATAATTTCATGTCATTGGGAATATGTGAGTTATTCAATTTAAAAAACATAGTGCAACCATTTGGGAACATTTAAATGTAGCACCATATATCTAACCTACCCCTTCTTCCAAATTAAATTTTGGATAACTTAGATAAGTCAAAATTATAAATATTTTTTTCTAAAAAGAGGGAGAAAATGTAGAAGGCAACAAGTTATATATAAATGTTTCATTTTATTTTTAAAATATTATGAGACAAGTTCCTGTTATGTTGCCCAAACTAGTCTTGAACTCCTAGGTTCTAGCAATCCTTCCACTTCAACTTCCGGAATATCTGGTATTATAGTTGAATGCCCATGTGCCCAGCTTATAAATGTTTCATAAACATGGATTAGGTAAAACATGACAAAAAATTCAGAACCCAGAAAAGAGTGATTGTATGTTTGACCTTATTAAAATGTTTAATTTCTACATTTTTTTATTTCTCTCTCTTACTATTTCTACCAGATAAACCTTTTCTTTCTATAATGAGCATATTTTTGTTTTTCTTTCAAATTGCATTTTTAAAGTACATAGTTATTTCCATTTGCATAACAGTTAAAAATAAAATACAGTAAAAAGCCATCTGAATTCCACTCTTTTCTTAAGGACAAACATACCTCAATGTTTTGTAATATTTTTCATATGCCCATTATAACTATTTGTGTCTCTATATGATCCTCTTTCTCACTTTCTCTTCAGCATCACTGATTATAGATTGCTCTTTGCAGTTTATAATGAGTTAATCTCGTACTTTAATTTGTCTTTCTCACATTTCTTAAACAGTTGAACATCTTTTCATACATTTACTTGCTGTTTGAATTGGATTCTCTGTGAATTTCCTATTGCTACTCATTTTTCTTAAGATTCTTTATTTTCAGTTTCAAAAGTTCTAAGTAATATAAATACATTAACCACTTATTAGTGTGTACACATCAGATATTTTCCTCAAGCTCCTATTCATGCCATAACAAGTTTTAATTGTTATATTGTTCAATTATTTGTACTTTTGTAATTTGTATGTTCTCTGGAATGGCCAAATTTTCTTCTTGAAACTCTAGGTTAAGCATAGACTGTCTACATTTTTATGAGAGTTTTTTTTTTTAATACTTAATTCATTGTTTCATTTTTTACATTTAATTCATCTTGAATGATTTATTATTGCTAGTGAAATAATGATCAACTTTATGCTTTTCCAGAGATGGCTAGAGCAAAAGCATTATTTATGTTTTAATCTGTGTTCCTAATGGTTATATTTAGATAGTAGGATGGCATGATGGCATTTTTGTTTTGTTTTGTTTTTTACCTTATAGCCGAGCTGTTCATGTTTGAGCTGTTTCAATTAATATATATTACTTTTAAATTTTTAAAAAGTATGTGGGTGTGTGTGTATATACATGATTTGCCAGTATGGTCTTTTTATTACATCTTTTCTCTCTTTCTTACATATACTCACCTACCACTTGCATACAAACCACACACAAAATTCCCAGTTTTCCCAATTCATATGTCACTTTACCAGAATAACCCAAAATAATTATAACCCCATGTTAATAGTACAATGCACATTTCTAATTATATCTGATGATTATTGCTGTTAAGAAAGAATGAAAGAAAGAGAAAAAAACAGTGAAAGAGAGAAATGGAAGAAAGGAAAGAGGGAGAAAAGGAGGGAAGAAGAGAGAGAGGGAAGGAGGGAGGGAGGGAGGGAGGGGAAAAATACATAAAGAGAATGAATGCCCTAGCCTGAACAGTAACTGCTCTACCCTGGGTATAGGCAAGCTTATGCTGACTGCCTTTCTTGTTGTCAGCGTTGTCACCAGAGAGTCAAGTTTCCAGTGACACATTTAGACAAAGACACCTCTAATATTTTTCCCAAGCAACGCTGCTCATGGCTCTGCAGAAATGGGTCCCCAGGAAAAAAAGTCTCTAACTCAGTGTAGTATACTGAAGCCCAGGAGAGTCAGGATTCAAGTTTCAACTCAGACACTTAATCCATGGATGTGGTATCAGACAAGTCAACCTCTCTCATAAAACAAAATTGTGCCGGGCTCGGTGGCTCAGCCAGTAATCCCGCGCCTTTGGGAGGCTGAGGTGAGTGGATTGCCTGAGCCTGAGGGTTCGAGACCCGCCCGGGCAGCGAGACCTTATCTCTACAATAAATCAAAAAATTAGCCGGGCGTGGCTGCGCGCGCCTGTAATTCCGGCTACTCGGAAGGCTGAGGCGGAAGGATCGCCGGAG